>NC_068317.1:34054323-34079323 GCF_025860055.1 Xyrauchen texanus | reverse complement strand
TCACTAATTGATGGATAATGTGTATCCAAAACAAGAAACCTGCCCTGGATACATCCACCATCCCAGAGCTGACCACTGAGGTTACTGAGGTTATCCGCTTTCCCAGGTATCAGTTTCTGGGAAATGCAACAGTGTAATATGTATTTAATTACACTGATATAAGCAGATTTCTCAGCCAAATTGCAATAAACAAGTTTGCGAAAGATTGCAATATGAGACAGGGGATTGTGTAGGTAACAGTTTTTCGATAAGCTTGTAAATAACATGCCAAAGTTATTTTGTAGACCGTTATATTTTGAATTTAACGACAACTTAAGCACTGCACACAATTATTTAATTAACTGTTACATTAACTAAAAATGCCTGAATATTTTCTGGCATAATAATTACTAATGATAATTATAATAATATAAAATTTTAATGATTAAGTAGAATTATAATAGCAATGTATTATACTGTTTTAATTAATTATAATTAGCCCTTGAAATAAATAATAATAAACCTACTACCAATACGACTAGCAACTGCTGCTTATGATTATATAATATTATGATAATACTGCTATATTAAAATAATAATTAAAGTACTAAATACCGTATAATTACCATAACAGCTTACTGGGTTAAAATTATTTCAGTTATAATTAGCATTATTTATATAAGTAATATTACAACATTTAAGAAAAAACAAACAAACATGCTAATTTATTTACATCTTTGCACCCTAAAAACGTATTTGCAATGTCTCTTCTACCATAAAAGTCCAGAAATCATTCAACGCCACAGAATTACTCTTTCTTTAGTAAAATGATGACATCATGAACATATAAACTGACATACCTTATTTATTGTTATTTTTTCCGTGAAGTTTAATTCCTCTGGTTAAACACGCGTTTCCATTGGGAGTTAGTGTAAGTGGGATGACAGGTGCGTGTTAGGGCTGTGACCTACATACACACACACACACACACACAAACAAACAAACACGCTTGCCCGTCACGTTATGGACACTACTATGGCGAAGGCGTAGCTCATGAATACTTATTAGATCAAGCCACCGTACATTCTGAGAAGCGCTTCTTAGTTAATATTCAAGACTGAGTGAAGACTGATTGGCCAGCTGACTTGCGCTCACTCACGTGACTTAATTAATATTAATAAGTCACGCCTTCATCCTAGTACGATTCGTAGTTTGCCAGACTATACGGGTCGGACTGTCTGTCAGACTCATTAAAGCCTCATTAAACAAATTAGCTGACCTACTGAACAACATGCAAACATTAATGACGTGGACCCAAAGTCTGTAACCCAAGCGTACATATTTACAACAAATATGTTAAATATTCATTAATCAACCGTCTGACACCATTGGCTTAGATTGAAAAATTACGCCCGTCTGACAAAACTCATAACTGGAAATACAATTAGTATGTTTATTAAGCATTATTCTTTATAGACGTGGTGTCAAATCTAAAACATTATGCCGTATCTAAACATAAATACACAATTCGACACGGCAGACATATTTGTTGTTAATGCGCAGAAGTTTTGAATAACATTCGTAGGGGGCGGAACTAAGTCAGGGAAGTGACCAATAGTAAGACGGGATGCTTTGAAACTTGTGCCTCATTGGATGCGGTATAAATGAACGTCATTGTGACGTCTAACATTGCGGAAGTAAAACTAGAGCAACATGGAGCGCAGCGGTGAGTGCGATTAGCAGGACTGTTATTAAAAGTGTCTTTGAATAGTTAATCAGTGGATTGTCTATATGCAATAAAGCTGATTAATCTACTCTGTCATAAAATGCAACACCATAAAACAAAGATAAATTCAACAAAACACTTTTTAAGCAATACCATGTTTTTTTAGGTACCTTGGAGTACAATAAATACCATGGTAAATTGTCATTTTACTCATTCAAACTCATGGGTAATATTAAAGTACGATCCGATACCATGGTACCACCACAGTACTTTTTGTTAAGGGAGCTGCGTTCAGATTAAAATAAGTTTAAAGAGAACGTATGTCTTTAAATGAGTGTAAAAAAACCTCAAATATAATATTTAAAGTTACACCTTCATGTCTCTCTCTCAGAGCCAGGGAATCTGGATCAGGTGAAGCACGTGGTTCTGGTTCTGTCTGGTAAAGGTGGAGTGGGCAAAAGCACCATCACTACTGAACTTGCCCTGGCACTCAAACATAAGGGCAAGAAGGTGAGACCACACTTCTATTTTATTCTATTTTTACCTTGTGGTTTTGTGTAATTTATTCTTCTGTGCCATGGTGTCCATTTAAAAATGATTTGATGTATATGTGTGTGTGTGTGTGTCAGGTTGGTATTCTGGATGTGGATCTGTGTGGGCCCAGCATTCCTCGGATGCTACATGTGGGAAAGCCGGAGGTGCATCAGTGTGATGCTGGGTGGGTGCCGGTGTATGCAGACCCCCAACAGCAGCTTGCGCTCATGTCCATCGGCTTCCTGATGGAGGATCCCGATGAAGCCGTCGTGTGGAGGGGACCTAAAAAGACAGGTTTGACCTTTGACATTAAACCCTCATAATTGAAATAATATGAATGGAATCTCAAAGAAACAGTTCACCCAAAAATGAAAATTCTCACATCATTGACTCATCCTCATGCCATCATAGATGTGTATGGCTTACTTTCATCAGCAGAACACAAGTTAAGATTTTTAGAAGAATATTTCAGCTCTGTAGGTCCATATAATGAATGTGAATTGTGACCAGAACTTTGAAGCTCCAAAAAGCACAAAAGGCAGCATAAAAGTTATCAATAAGACTCCAGTGGTTTAATCAATGTCTTCAGAAGCAATATAATGGCTAATACGACTAACCACTAGAGTCGTATGGATTACTTTTATGCTGCCTTTATGTGCTTTTTGGAGCTTTAAAGTTCTAGTCACCATACCCGTTCATTATATGGACCTACAGTTCTCAAGTTTTGATGCATAGCCTACATAATATGGCATGCAACTGCCCCACATAAAATAAGTAGTTTAATGCAAATGCTATTAATCGAAATGAATAATCACAATTACAATATCAAAGTAAATAATCTGCAATTATGAATTTCATCATAATCGTGCAGCCCTACAATATGGCACTTTTGTTAACGATAAGTGAAAAAATGGCGACATTCATTATACACGTCAGAAAGAGCATCCTAATGCAAAAATTACTTTCCTTTTCTAGCTCTCTCCGTTTCTCTGTTTTCTCCTGCAGCATGACACGATACACTATCCTGTAAATATAACCTAAATGTCCATCTTATCTGTCAACTACCTGTTGTTGAGTGTTAATTGAGTCTCATATCTCTTTGATGTTCTCTCAGCTCTGATTGGTCAGTTTGTCAGTGATGTGGCATGGGGTGAACTTGACGTTCTGTTAGTGGACACGCCCCCGGGGACATCAGATGAACACCTGGCTGTGCTGGAAAACCTGCGCAAACACAGAGTGGACGGGGCTGTGCTGGTCACAACACCACAGGTAAACACACACACTGTGGCGAGACTCTCCCTGATGTTATTATACTGTAAGTCTCTTGTCTGTTTAATAATACCCAACAAACTTACACACACATGAACTGCCCTTTTTAAATGTTGTCAGGCAGTCTCTACAGGTGATGTCAGGCGTGAGATCACCTTCTGTAAGAAAACAGCTGTGAAGATTCTTGGCATCGTGGAGAACATGAGTGGCTTTGTGTGTCCACATTGTTCAGTGAGTATAAAACATATTTAACTGACCCAATAATTACTGTACTGTATGTATCTTCATCAAACATATGCGTAGAATCTCATACAAAGTGTTGATTGCCAGACAGCGGCCACAGTTTTACCATATTACCGCTATTTAATTCCCTGGCGAGCACGGATATCTTCTTCAGGATATACAAATCTCATTCCAGCATTGTGTGTGTTTTCAGGAGTGCAGTAACATTTTCTCCAAAGGTGGCGGTGAGGAATTAGCCAAGCTCACAGGATCTGTGTTTCTAGGTAATGTACTAATTACACTTCCAGTATTTACCACTAGATGGTGCACGTCACATACCGTATAATTGTATATGTATTTATATGTATAAATGCTGAATGTGTGTGTGGTTGTGTAGGCTCTGTACCGCTGGACCCTCTCTTGACAGCGAGTCTCGATGAGGGGCGGGACTTCATGCAGGCGTTTCCCGAGAGCAGCACTTACACAGCCATCAGTGACATAGCAAACACTCTCCTCAGCAGCCTAGAAGCCTGAAACAGCAGCACACATACAAGACAACACCAGAGTCTGAAACAGTGCTTTACATTCATATATCTTCTTCCATCATCTCATTCAAGATCAAAGATGGGATGTTCAGTGAACCCAGCCGTCTTGCTTAATCATGCAAAATCTTTTTTCAATTCAAGACACTGGAGTGTCATGCAGAGCTACTCGGTATGAAGTCTTTGTCAATTTTATAATTTTTTTGTGTGTGCGTGAAATCTGGAGAATGTTATTTAATGACAATACAATAGTTTAATACTGGTGCAACTTTCAGTAATAAAAAATAAACACTTGATGTTTACGTGTATTTTCACATGAGCATACTATAATAGTAACTATTTAATGGCAAATATTAAGGGCAAAATTAAAGTGTTAACCAAATTCATTAACCAAATATGACAATCCCCTTGTGAGAAAACCCTTTTCTAAAATAGGAAGGCAGCTATATATTTGCATTTATTAAAACCCCTTTAAACTGTGTGAGAAAAATAAGAAGCGTGATGTTATAACGACAACGTGTTGTTTGTTAAATTAAATAGTTGGCTAATATATTACTGTACTAAAGCCACAAGAAATTACAAACATATATGGAAGAAAGAAAATACTTTTTATATTTATATAAGAATATTTACTTGGATAATGTGATGTATAAACCTGAAGTAAAACATTTACATTTTAAAATAAATGTATTTGTAGTCTTAAAGGCAGAATAAAAGGGTAATAATGTCAAATTCTCTAAATGCTTTATTTTACTAAATGTTTCATTGAAAAAGGACCCAGACCCCCAGTTTGGAAACCCCTTCGCTAGAAGACATAAAGCTTGACATGTAATCAAAGTTCAAATGATTCTGTCTTCACCATTAAGAAACCCATGTGACTTTTTCTTCAGCTCTTCAACTCAATTTTTTGCCGACTGCCTGCAATTTTTCACACTGGAATTTAAAAGCTCACATTAAACACATACAGTGAAATAACTGCAAGAAATTGGTCTCAATTGACAGAAAACCCCTACATATATAGCATTATATCATCAATATTTGCTAACATATTATACCACTGATTTGGTTATCATGCTTATTATCGTGATAGACTGTAATCTAGTAATCTAGATGTTGTGTTGTTCTGGACATTTTACATATAACGTTGGATTATTTAACCAAGCAAGCTCACAGATAACTAAAAAATGGCTAGTTTTGAAGAAAACAATGTAAGATAAGCGCTGAAATAGAGTTTGTGGCTACTTGGGGTTTACAGACGCATTGATCGGAGCAGACTTTGTCTTTGTCATAATTCTTTTGATAATCATCCGTACAACAAAATAAACTGTACAGTCACTCTTCCTGAGAACGAGAGCTTTCGTTTGATATATGACTTGTCTATTTAAGCGCTATGTGAAAAACTTCTACGTTCTTACACATGGTTCTACATTACCTCTAGGGGGCGCTCATTTGTGAAAGCAGAAGTTTTCTGGCTGTATTTCATCTAACATAAATTCGAAAGGTGATGGAAGTCTTATGAAAAGTTCAGATTTTAAGATTTCAAATGGTATTACATATGCAGGGACGGATTACTGACTGGGCCAATGGGGCCAGTGCCCAGGGGCCCTTGACTATCAGGGGGCCCTTGACTGCCCGGGTGGGCCCTGGGCTTTAAGGTTGCTTGACCTAGTTTGGTGATTTCCCCCCTGCTCAAAAACCCTTTTGGGCATGAACAACGAACACACTCTCCTTAAGGAGGAAGGGGGCCCTTGGAGATAATCGGCCCCAGGGCCTTTGCAAGTCATAATCCGTCAATGCACATATGAGTGACTAATGTATCCGGGGACTTTTACAATGTAAGCGTAAACTTATCCCACGCTTCTAGCCCCGCCCAACAGGTTTAAGGAGATATTAGCCATTAGGTTGGTCTTATGGTGCATTCACATACAAAGTGAAGCGTTTCGTGCAGCGCGATTACATACAATGTCAATGCAAAGATGCGAATGGATGCAAATTCGCACCGGGTGGCGCTAATGAAGCGAATGGCATGACTCATACAAACAAAATCGCTTCCTTCACTGGAGATACAATTTTTCAACTCGAGCAAAAATCCGCATGACGCATTGTCGCGAATTGTATGACACAATGTCTTGCATGTACAGAGACCGGACGAGGAAAGACATCGCTTGGAGGAAAGTGAGCGAGGAACTTGGACTACCTGGTAAGTTCTGGAAATATGCGCGTCTACTTGATTCCAGCTATTGGTTGTACTTTATTATGAACAAAGTCATAGAAGCCCCTCCTCCTGCCCTTTTCCGGAAGAAGAAGAAGAAGGGGGAATACTCGCGGGTTCGCGTTACTCGCACGAACACGAGTTTAAACACACATTTTTAATCCAGCGGTCAAACTTGCGCGGGCTATGCGAGGCGAAAATTTTCTTTGCGTTGTATGTGAACAAATAAGTCTTTCTTTGATATCGCTAAACTGAATGGTGACTGAGGATGTTATTCTGCCCAACATCTCTTTAGAAATAAGAAATACAAGTCATACAGGTTTGGAACAAATTAAGGGCGAGTACATTATTTTTGGGTGAACTGTCCCTTTAAATAGTCATTCTGTGTAGTGACACACAGTAGCACAGCTGAAACACACTATATTGACCAATCAGCATCCAGAACAAAACTATCCATTTAATGTTTTATGTTCTGCAGCTATTAAAAAGTGTATTTTAGTTGTAGGAAATGTTCCAGTGGCTGTTGGCCAGTTCTCAAGGTTTAGACGGGCAAATAAACACAGCTGTACAAACTCACATGAAGCGTTTGATGAAATAACACAGGGAACACAGGCATATGGAAATTAAACTTGTGACACCCTCAGAGGGGCACACACACATCTTTAATACAGCCAAACATCAGATATACACGAAACAACCATAAATACACACATCGAGCTGAAATACTCCCCAATACTGCACTCACCAGCAAACCCAGTTTATAGATGGTACAGGAAACCCAGGAAGTGCAGCTCTATTCTTATATATCTTATATATTATATATATTTATGCATGTATAAATATCAATCAGAGGATTGGAGGAGCTCCAAGTACATTGACAATAACAATATCTTTACAAATAAAATCAGAGGAAAACAAAAATGGATGTGAAAACAAAAACGATTTCATTCCACATACAGATTTGTCAGTTCTTTTTTTTTTTTGCCACTTTACAAACATTCACATCAATGTGGAAATGTCAAAAAAACAACTCTCAAATCTTGTGATAGGAAGAGACAGGAACCAATGGCATTCGTGCATTTCATCTCTTTAAATGTGAAGGGAGCGTGAGAGAACACGTGATTGGCTAACAAAATGATTGGCAGGAGGGGGGAGGGAAACAAACAGAGAATGAGATCTATTACTTTCATTATTATTATTATTATTTTAACTTCACAGATACAGGACGAAATCACTATATACCGGCATTTACAAGAAATCAAACTGGGACGGCTGTACACTTTCAGTGTAAAACCAAACGCAAAGAGCCTTTTGAACCTTTTCAATTTATCATTTCTTCTAATATTCGTTTCTTAGTTTCGTATATATTCCCCCCTCCCCACTTTATTTTTCATGCTCCACGTCCCCCTTCGTCTGGTACGGAGGTGTTGCGTGTCGACTGGCAGTTTATTTGGTTGAGAGAATCAGAGCTACAATGAGGCCGTAGAGCCCCAGAACTTCAGCAAAGATCAGAATGAGGATCATGCCGACGAAGAGGCGCGGCTGCTGAGCGGTGCCGCGAACGCCAGCATCTCCGACAATGCCGATGGCGAAACCAGCCGCCAGCCCACTCAGACCAACGCTAAGCCCTGCGCCCAAATGCAAGAAACTCCTGCAACACCAACAAAAACAATAATCAGTAGAGCTCAACAAAAAGGATGGCCGGAGGGAACTGTTGTCCCTTGCGTTTGTTAATCATGTACATGTTGTCATGCCTTAATAACTTCAACATTTGATTTTTTACCATGAATTACAATAGTCAACATTTTGTGAATGATTTGTTAGTCCTTGAAAGATCAAACAAATCAGTAATGTTTCCACTGTATGATGTCATAGCTTTCGTGGAGTAACATTATAGTTGCATCATTTCCAGCAATTATAGCAAATTAGAAATGTAATAAATTATCTGTCTGTACTATAGGTTGATTCTCAAGAAGCCTGTGAAGAAAACGTCCTGGTCATATTGTACTCCAAAATCAAAAGAAGCAAATAAGAAATCCTTTTAGCATATAGAAATTTTTAGGTCCATTAAGAGTTTTAACAGGGTAGCATTATTTTCATGATAGTTCACCACATTGTGATGTGACCATAACCACAATGTGAAAAGATTCTATATTTCTTTTATAAATAAAGGTATAAGTCCTCGTGGTGGCGTAGTGACTCGCCTCAATCTGGGAGTGGAGGATGAATCTCAGTTGCTGCCGCGTCTGAGACCGTCAATCCGTGCATCTTATCACGTGGCTTGTTGAGCGTGTTACCACGGAGACGTAGCGCATGTGGGGGCTTCATGCTATTCTCCGCGGCATCCACGCACAACTCACCACACGCCCCACCGAGAGCAAGAACCACGTTATAGCGACCACGAGGAGGTTACCCCATGTGACTCTACCCTCCCTAGCAACCGGGCCAATTTGGTTGCTTAGGAGACCTGGCTGGAGTCACTCAGCACGCCCTGGATTCAAACTCACGACTCCAGTGAAGTGTATGTTTTTAAATTAAATATATATTATTTATATGTAAATATAAACTTCAGAGTATAGTATTTATACATCATAGTAGTACTCCCTTGGTACTGCCTTTCGATTTAGCTGATAAAAAAAGTGTGATTCATCATTGAATCGACTGGCGTGTTATGTAATGAGAATGGGGGTAAAATGTGATTTAGTGTCCTGAAAATAATGTCATAATGCAAAAAATCGTAATGGTCCTAAATGTACGTTTCACGCAAAACTTAAATGGTCTACACTTATATAGTGCCTTTTTATTAACACGCTAGCCTGCCATTAGGAGCAACTTGGGGTTCAGTGTCTCGCCCAAGGACACTTCGGCACATGGAGACATGTGTGCAGGGAATCGAACCGCCAACCCTGCGATTAGCAGCCGACCCGCTCATTTAATGTACACTCACCTAAAGGATTATTAGGAACACCATACTAATACTGTGTTTGACCCCCTTTCGCCTTCAGAACTCCCTTAATTCTACGTGGCATTGATTCAACAAGGTGCTGAAAGCATTCTTTAGAAATGTTGGCCCATATTGATAGGATAGCATCTTGCAGTTGATGGAGATTTGTGGGATGCACATCCAGGGCACGAAGCTCCCGTTCCACCACATCCCAAAGATGCTCTATTGGGTTGAGATCTGGTGACTGTGGGGGCCATTTTAGTACAGTGAACTCATTGTCATGTTCAAGAAACCAATTTGAAATGATTCGAGCTTTGTGACATGGTGCATTATCCTGCTGGAAGTAGCCATCAGAGGATGGGTACATGGTGGCCATAAAGGGATGGACATGGTCAGAAACAATGCTCAGGTAGGCCGTGGCATTTAAACGATGCCCAATTGGCACTAAGGGGCCTAAAGTGTGCCAAGAAAACATCCCCCACACCATTACACCACCACCACCAGCCTGCACAGTGGTAACAAGGCATGATGGATCCATGTTCTCATTCTGTTTATGCCAAATTCTGACTCTACCATCTGAATGTCTCAACAGAAATCGAGACTCATCAGACCAGGCAACATTTTTCCAGTCTTCAACTGTCCAATTTTGGTGAGCTCTTGCAAATTGTAGCCTCTTTTTCCTATTTGTAGTGGAGATGAGTGGTACCCGGTGGGGTCTTCTGCTGTTGTAGCCCATCCGCCTCAAGGTTGTGCGTGTTGTGGCTTCACAAATGCTTTGCTGCATACCTCGGTTGTAACGAGTGGTTATTTCAGGCAAAGTTGCTCTTCTATTAGCTTGAATCAGTCGGCCCATTCTCCTCTGACCTCTAGCATCAACAAGGCATTTTCAGCCCACAGGACTGCCGCATACTGGATGTTTTTCCCTTTTCACACCATTCTTTGTAAACCCTAGAAATGGTTGTGCGTGAAAATCCCAGTAACTGAGCAGATTGTGAAATACTCAGACCGGCCCGTCTGGCACTAACAACCATGCCACGCTCAAAATTGCTTAAATCACCTTTCTTTCCCATTCTGACATTCAGTTTGGAGTTCAGGAGATTGTCTTGACCAGGACCACACCCCTAAATGCATTGAAGCAACTGCCATGTGATTGGTTGATTAGATAATTGCATTAATGAGAAATTGAACAGGTGTTCCTAATAATCCTTTAGGTGAGTGTATATTTCATATTTTGATGTATCTTTTTGATTTGGGGTTAAATATGACGAGGACATTCACAGGTTTCATAAGAATCAACCTGTAGTATCTGCATTGAGTTTGGATGAAATAAATAAATAATAAAAATACTTAAAATGCCTTTTACATTCATTAGTAAGAGAAATCCATAAATGTGTTCTACATTAGTTGATGTCTCACCAATATAAACAACGACCCCAGAATACAGAACTTGAGTTCAGTATGTAAACTCTGCTAACTGTCTGTGTGTTCAACTCACTTGTACAGAGTGATCTTGTCTGAAATGTTGTTGGCGATGAGGACGGCCACAACCAGACCGTATATAGCGATGATTCCCGCCATGACGACAGGAATGATGGACTTCATGATCAGCTCTGGACGCATCACAGACATGGCAGCGATACCCGTGCCGCTCTTAGCTGTGCCGTACGCCGCACCCAACGCTACAGAGAGAGAAACACAGTCTGTTAGTTTGATCTATTTACGGCCATTTTCTTTATTGTCCGCAGTTAAGTTGCAACTGCTCTGAAAATATAAAGGATGCTACTAGACATGCCAATAAAGTGGAACTACAATGGAAAAGACAAAACGAATAAAGTCTGATCAGACTAAGAAAAGGCCTAATATTAAGTTATGCAAATTTTGTGCTACGATGGTTTTGGGAAACACTTTGATGCCGTGTTGGGCTGGTCTTAATTCTGCTGACCTGCACATGCATAACATTAACCCGCTGCTTTATGTTACAGTTTGTTCATCCAGGAATCTTAGTCTAATCTTAGTTTGTAGGATTAAAGGGTAACCCTGCCCGAAATACTTTAAGCATCAGCCACGATTACAACTACTACTGCACCATAGAATCGCTCAAACTAGCCAATAAGATTGAGTGTGTGTTCAGTGACAGATGGGCCCATGCGATGAAGAGCAGAATCAATCCTTCTGAGTGCAGATGGCATTCGTTCAAACACACACTCCAGTGAATTTACCAACATACAATTTAAGAATGATCCTACATGCTCTGAGCATAACAGATAGGGCTTGTTGAGAAACAAGGCTTGAGGTGTGTTGTTACTTTTCTGGTTGATGTGGAATTATAATTTCCATCTGATCGACGATAAAACAAGCAGCAAAACAAATTCCCAGGAATTACATTAAATGAGGGACCCAAACCATATCTGAGTAATATTGTGAATGATTTGTTAGTCCTTAAAACATCAAACATCAAATATTGGCCTAACCAACCGGGGGCCTGGGTAGCTCAGGGAGTAAAGACGCTGACTACCACCCCTGGAGTCGCAAGTTCGAATCCAGGGTGTGCTGAGTGACTCCATTCAGATCTCCTAAGCAACTAAATTAGCACGGTTGCTAGGGTGGGTAAAGTCAAAAGATGTAACCTCCTCGTGGTCACTATAATGTGGTTAGTTTTGGTGGGGCGTGTGGTGAGTTGTGCGTAGATATCGCGGTGGATGGCGTGGGCCTCCACACGCGCTATGTCTCCGTGGTAACGTACTCAACAAGCCACGTGATAAAATGCACGGGTTGACGGTCTCAGACGCAGAGGCAACTGAGATTCGTCCTCTGCCACCCGGACCGAGGCGAGTCACTACGCCACCATGAGGACTTAGAGCGCATTGGGAATAGGACATTTCAGATTGGGAGACAATCCCAAAAAAATAACAATAAATTTGGACTATACTGAGACTAGGTGACTAGGTGCTTACACGATGTTCTGCCAGGGCTGTTTCTATGCATAGGCGAACTAGGGCACCACCTGCTGGGAGGGCGCCAAAGAGGAGGCCTCCGCCATACCAATCCAACCCTACCCCGATGGGGGCGCCAACAGGGATCTCATCTAGGGCGCCAGAATGGTCTGAAACGGTACTGTGTTCTGCTATATTAAACTGCCTTAGCACACACATTTACATTTATTCTATTAGCAGAAGTTTTTATCCAAAATGACAAATAAGCACACTTCTAAACAGACTCAACTGGGGCGTGACAGATCAGAAGAACATCTCAAATTAGATCAAGCTTTTCCAGAGACTGTCACAACCACTATCTGTGTGCATCAGCATCACCACTGTTAGTCAATAAATCCCATTTCAAGAGTAACTATAGTGTAAATCAGAATCAGATTACATAATCTTAAATTACACACTGAATGAATGTTTGTTGAAGCACTTATATTAATTATTCTGTTCAAAAACATGTATCATTTGAGCTGTAAAGTTGTCGATAATTGTGTGAGTGGGAAATCATTTTTGTTGTGGGACTAATTTCCTAGGCAGATGAACTTCTCAATGTAGACTAGCTCTAACTTGCTTTACTGTAACTGATTTCTCACTTATATATATATATATATATATATATCTAAACTCCACTCTTATGTAAAGTGACAAACTGAAACCTGCATGTTTGCTAATAAGAAATAACCTGTTTGACTTTAACATATACACAGCTGAGACAGAAATGCCATGTATTTCCCTGAGCGCAGTGCCATTCTCATTAATTCAGCGGTTTAATCTCAAACACACACAAATCCGATGCAAAAATGGACTTGCTTGGCATATGCATCTGCTGACATCACTCAATAGACAAAAACTAACTCTATCCAGCCTTCATCGGCAAGCACTTTAAACAAACATACATAAGGATATTGTGCATTTATAGAGATAAGATTACATCATGCCAACGAGGCCTGAAGTGCCGGCTAACAGTCCAGTAGGGAACAACTGGCACATGCCCGGCACTGAAAAAACACACTGATGGATTTGTGTCGTGACGTGCCTCACTCCGCATATATTTCAGCTCATCTCAGCATCACGCCATTTCCACAGCATCCTGAACGTCAAGCTAAAAATGGGCGTGAACTCATGCCCTGATTATTAATAAACGTATTATAAATCTGAACACAGTTGACTTTCATATACTGTGAGTGATGATACAGATCCACAGATACATTATCATCACTCACATTCACATTAAAGCTGTTCTATGGATTAATATACATGTAAATATAGGATCTATCAGAACAATCTAGGTTGATGTTCATTGATCAATACACATTGATGTGCACACATTAATTGCAATATTAATGTTGATAAATAATTAAGAATTAATGCATTACTCCTGGAACATTCGTAATACAGACATCATTAGGCTATATATGTATTCAAGCAGATAAGTTACTCTAAAAAAGTAATTACTAACTACTAATTACATCTTCTACAGTGTAATTAGATTACTGTACTAATTACTAGTAATTGCATTACTTATTGCTAATTAATTTCTAAAACCCTGAACAACCTCGACCAGATGAAAAATACAAGGATGGACATGAAACTGTTCTTTTAATTATTTCAAATAAATCATATGAAATTATATAAACTATTAATGAACTGGCCAAAGAATTTAAGGGGGCGGCGTTAAATTGGAAAACATACATTTTAAATTCACTATTGTTTTATATAGAATTGCTATAGTCTATATTATATTCCGTATTTAATGCAATTACATCAGAAGTAACTGTAATTAAATTACTGAAAAATTAAGAGTAATCCCTTTACTTTTTCCCAAAGAAAAATAATTTACTTACAGTAATTAATTACTTAGTAATGCATTACACCCAACACTGAAACAGGTGTATTTAAATGAATAATTGTGATATAAATCTATAAAATAAGTATATCATACTAAATAATAATATTAAAAACAATATTTTATCAGATACCTGGAATAAAGGAACCAGCACAGACAGGTTTGGATTATAATCCCACAGACATCATTTTATATGTCAAATCATGTTTGAATAATAATTATGCAGAAATAATTAATTAGGTGTAAATAATGTATATTTAAGGTATACATTTTTAATAAACGTGTTAAATATTTGAATATTATTAATAATAGATAATCACAATAAATAAATGCAACGATTATTTCATCATGCAAAGATGTTTGAATAATAATTGTGCAGAAATAATTAATTATGTGTAATAATGTATATTTAATGAATGTGTTAAACACAAATATTTAAAATAAAATTACCGCTGAAGACCATCGCTGCTGATGCGCCCATCACTGCGAAGAACGGCGAGTATTCTGGACTTCCCGACGACATTATTCCTCAAATTTCACCTCAAAAACCGCAATAACACTGGAATAATGCTGTCCGACACTGGCGGAACCAAACGAGCAAAAGAGTATGGTCTCTAAAGGCAAAAGGTTAAAGAACAGTTGCTTAAAGCCCGAATCAGAGTATGGAAACTGCTCGTAACAGATCCTGTCAGATGAATCTGCGGTGGCACAAAATGGCGGTGAGGAAAATCCCATCCGTCTCCTGAAAGAGAAGACCACAGAGAAAATACAAGGATACTCAGGCAACATGTTTAATATAAAGTCAAATAAAATATTAAAAAGATAATCTTCTGTAAATATAAAGCATTTGGGTGTAGTGCTGACCCCTTGTTGGGTGTTTGTGGTTTGGTGGTCTCCCCCATCTGTGGCGAGGATGGTTCACTCCGCTGCGGGTTTTCCCTTTATATACTAAAGATGCTCAAATCCGTAGAATACAAATTAAGCATTTATAATCTGGGTGTGAACCCTTTTAAACTTGTTTAGTTATTCTAAACATTTGCAGGTCATTTTATACCTGTTATTTATGCATGTTATTATCCTTGCAATCCATGGTATACATCCATAATATTCTATTTTTCTCATAGAATAACAATTCAATCTCTTGATTTAAAATAGCATGTTCTGTTATCCATATAAACATGTCCTAATTGCATCATATAATTTATCATGCATTATTTCAGAGCCATATTTACAACATCGTTGTAAATACGATCAGTATTAATTTGCACGTGTAATATTATTGTGTAATCCGATGCATTATCCTTATCCTTATTAGTATAATTATTATTATTAGCTCTGTCTCGCTTATAAGCTTTGCAGGGGCGTATGTTTAAAATGCACACTGCTGCCGACACATTTCTATCCAAAATTATGTTTTTGGTCCATTTAACGGGTTTCGAGTTGTATAATATGACACTCATAAAATCTTTTCCCTTTACAATAAAGCTTCATTATAATTAAATGGCATTGTGTCACCCATTCATTAAAGTGTTATTGTTACGCGAATGAGGATTCCCGAGCTGAAGGTCATTCTTTGCAATGACGTCACACATAGACCACGCCCATCGTCTTCGTCATCAATAATTTAAAGGAATATACCGTGATCGATACAAGTTCAGCTCAATCAACAGCATTCATGGCATAATATTGATCACCGCAAAATACATTTTCCACTCGTCTCTCCTTTTGCTAAAAAAGTTATAAATAAAAAATGAAATAAGCAAAAATTGTGAGGCACTTTTTTTTGGAGAGTTTCAAAACAAAATGTTAAGTTTATTATTTCATAAATGCACTTACATAAATTTTTCTGTTAACACTCATGTATTTGTAAAGTTGCAAAGTTGTTTAAATCATAATTTTCTGTCATTTTAGGGGTTGTTTACATCATATCGTCATGGCAACGAAGTTGTAAAATTGGCTATAACTCTACACAGATGTGGTTAGTAAGTGATTTTATCACACTAAAATCACGTTAACACGTATATTGTTTACATCTTGTGGCTATACTTTTAAAACAGTGAGTATTTTAACGTTTAGACATTGGCCCCCATTCACTTCCATTGTAAGTGCCTCACTGGAACCTCGATTTTTGCTTTTTTTATAACAAAAGCGTGAGAAACAGATCAGATGCTGGTGTTGCTGGTGTATAGTGTAAATTGTTATTATAGTTTTTATTTTATTAATTACCCCGCACCTTATTTTAATTATATTTTTATTGTTGTTTGTTACTATTTTATTATTATTTGTCTTGTCATTATCTGTTTTGTGTATTAATGCTTTGGCAATATTGTATGTACACGCAATCATGCCAATAAAGTTTCAATTGAATTGAGGGAGAGACATAGAGAGAGAGGAGGGAGAGAGAGACACTTGACTTGACAAAAACCACTTGACTTGACACAGAGAGAGACATAGAGAGAGAGGAGGGAGAGAGAGACATAGAGAGCAGCAAACATAACAGCAAACATAACAGCAGCAAAGTATGTAACAGCCTGCCACAAACTACGAGAGTCAGCCAGTGGACAAAACTAAGGTCTGAATGTTGGTTCAAAAGTTTTTTTTATATATATATATATATATATATATATATATATATATATATATATATATATATATATATAAATGTATTCATGCATTTGTTCACTGATTAATTTTATTGATTATTTGTTCATTGCCTATGTAATGGCCAATGCTTTGGCAATACTGTACAAGTCATGCCAATAAAGCTCATTTGAATTTGACATAGAGAGAAAGAAGGAAAGTGTGAGAAAAACATAGAGAGGTGAGAGAGACATAGAGAGAGAGAGAGAAGAGAGAGGGAGACATATAGGGAGAGGCAGAGAGAGAGACAGTGAGAGAGGAGGGAGAGAGAGACAGAGAGAAGGAAAGAAAGAGAAAAACATAGAGAGAGAGAAGGGAGAGAGAGACATAGAGAGAGAAGGAGAGAGAGAGACACATAGAGAGAGAGGAGGGAGAGAGAGACACAGAGAGAGAGAGACATATAGAGAGAGAGAGAGAGAGAGAGAGAGAGTTTAAAGTACTTATGTGTAGTCATTAGAGAGTGTACAATGCTGACGTATTTTTGTAAACAACATGAGTAATGAACTTATATATACAAAGACAACAACAGGAGACTTGAGCAAATGAAAAACATTTTATTGACAACTTGCACAATTATGCTTTCCACGACTCCCTACACGGTAAACCCTAATGATGTCATTACTGGAAAAAAATCAAACTAAGTCATTTTAAACATTCCTTGAAAAGTATTGGGCTCATAAATAACATTTCAATGGCCCTTGATATTATCTTTCTTAAAAAAAAATAAACAAAATATTTAATGAAGACTCTGCGGTTAAGACTCTCAGTTCTTATGCATGTGCAACTGAAACATATAAGCATTTCTGTGGAGACGCCATTACTCAAAGCCAACGCACCCTGCGTAGGAGAAACAATCCTGACCAACTTCTACGAGCAGATAAACTCATAAAATATGAAACTGAGAGACAGATATGCCTTAATATTTGACACTATAGCTCAGGTTTGTTACCCACAATGTTTTTTGTTGTCCATATTTAAGACTTAAGCTTCATTCTTGCAACCTTACATCACAGATAAACACACACCTTTTGTTACACACACTTGGACGGGCCGCTTGTCCTAAACGAGACACATATAAACACACACACACAGCTTGATATGAAACACAAGATACACAAAAGTTTGATCATTCATTCAGAGATATGCTTTAGGGGGAGCGTAGAGCTTATAATATCCAGAAACTGATATCAAACTATATATTACTGATAATGATCATTCATAGATTATTTACAATCATGAATCAACTTAGAAGCTTAATAATGTTGAGTAAGTGCAAATTAAAGTTTCATAAAATACTGCTGATTATGCCTTTGTACATACACCTCAAGAAAAGACATTAAAATGAAACCTGCATGTATCTAATGTTTGGGTTTAGCTAATGAAGATACTTCACTTGCTGTTTTGAATGGTTCGTGATATGATACATTACATTCTGTTATTAAATTATATGTAATGTATTCAAGTTAAGATGCTAAATTTACTTAGAGCACCTATTATGGTTTTTAAACGTGGCTAATTTAGTTTTAAAGGTCTCATACAATATATTTACATGCATCCAAGGTCAAAAAACACTTTCATGTGCTCTTAATTTAAATTGCAGTATCACCTTTTATTCCCAGTGTCAAAAACGACTCGTTCAATGATCCATTCTAAGCTCCTCCTTTCAGAGAGCCGACTCTGCTCTGATTGGTCAGATGACCCAGTCTGTTGTGATTGGTCTACCGCTTAGTGTAGTGTTTGAGGGCGGGTCAAAGCTGTTCACGAGCAGCCAATGAAGACCAGAGGCGGGTGTTTTGTTACCAAATTACGTACGTAAGTACATGAAGTCTGGATTTACTAACGACTCGTTTCAGGGTTCTTTCATTTGGGAGTCAATAACTCCATTTGTGGTGCACTTTGATTTTTAACATTCACAAACAGCGATATAACACACTACATGAAAGGTAATATTTGAAAAACCATAATAGGTGCTCTTTAAGTGTTATTTCACATAAAATGAAATTTATGTCATTATTCACTCTTCTCCATGTCGTTCCAAACCCAAGATTTTATTCTTTTTTCCATGCAGCACAAAAGAAGACATTTTGGAGAATGTTAGCAATGCTCTTTTCAATGGCAAAAAAAAAAATCATACAGTGACCAGGAGCTGCAACACTACAAAAAAGATGCAAAATGCAATACAAGTATCTTTTATTTATTTATTTTATCCCATTTTCTCCCAATTTGGAATGCACAATTCCCACTACTTAGTAGGTCCTCGTGGTGGTGCGGTTACTCACCTCAATCCGGGTGGTGGAGGACGAGTCTCAGTTGCCTCCGCTTCTGAGACCGTCAATCCGCGCATCTGATCACGTGACTCGTTGTGCATGACACCGCGGAGACTCACAGCATGTGGAGGCTCATGCTACTCTCCACGATCCACACGCAACTCACCACACGCCCCATTGAGAGAACCACTAATCACCACCACGAGGAGATTACCCCATGTGACTCTAGCCTCCCTAGCAACCAGGCCAATTTGGTTGCTTAGGAGACCTGACTGGAGTCACTCAGCACGCCCTGGATTCGAACTTGTGAATCCAGGTGTGATAGTCACCGTCAATACTTGCTGAGATACCCAGACCCCTTAATACAAGTATCAAAAAAAAATTGTCTGTATGAAAATATTGTGCTGTGTTTTGCCCTTTTCGAAGCTTTACTGCTTCTGGTCACTGTACGATTCGATTTTTTACAATTTTTCATTTTGTGTTCCATGGGGTAAAATCAACGACATGAGGGTGAGTAAATATCACACATTTAAAAAAATATATTTTAAGCTTTACGCATTTCAAGTTCATAACAAAATTCGATCAAATTGAATTTGAAAGTAATATTAAGTAAAAATAAAATAAAAAACTATAAAGATAAAAAAACTATTTAAAATTTTATAATACATTTTATTGCATTTTGTTCTGAAATTGAAATGCGTGAATCTTAAAAATAGGCTAAAATATATGTCATTTATTTTGAGTGCATAATGTCCATTTTTGGGCAAACTATCCCTTTAAAAGATAAATGATGGTATGTCTTTAAAAATGCCCCAGATGTACTTTTAATTTGTAATCAATAAACATAAAATAACTGCAGGTCTATGGAGATCTCATGTTTTCCGGTCCACTTCAGCAGAGAACCTGGAAAAGCTGATTTTTCCCAATTGGCACACAGGAACAGAGGGGATTTGGTTGTGATGAAGAAATGTTTCATTTCTTTAAGATATTGATATTGATAATGATAATGACTAACAGCAATTTCAAAAATGATTTTGTTCTACACTGAAGTCCTTAGAGCATCTCAATACTACTGAACTTAATCAACTCAGGCCTTCTGCTGAAATGTAAAAGCAGAAAAGTATCTACATACATCACCGTAAACGATACATCTGTTTTGCATTTTGAAATATAAGCAATAAACATCCTCACCGGAGCTCAGGTCAGATTTTAGTGCATTAAAGGAGCATCATCGCTTTTACCATCAACATTAAGGGACGTCTAACACAACATAACACAATCCCACAGTCACCGTTTAATCATCCAAATCTCTTCTTAGGAGCGTGACGAGCTGCTCTATGTTGCCATGGCGTCTTTAAAGCCCCACACCTCCAGCAGTGCCACCTGGAAGCTCTCGGCGCACAGCGGCGGGTTGTCGAAGGTCACACAGCGCTCAGTTCGCCCGTGATTCAGCTCAGAATCGATGTAGAGAGCGTTACCATCACCTCCACCTTCACACAGAGCAACAAATCATGTTATCAAGATTCTTTCAGTGTCCAAATGTCTTACTTTCTTGAGCCTGTTCAACGACACCTGGGTGTTTCTTCAACTTCAGGCACTTTTAGCATAAACTCTCACTAGTTTATCTAATTTGTCTACTAACAATGTCCAACAGTGTACAGTATGTACATGCATCACAAGAGATTTGTGTCATTTTTGACTGAAAAGCATGAAAATTTCCAGCACATCTCAGATTCTGTGTTGTGTTTAACAGAATTCAGTGCTGAAATGACGATGATGGAAATGACATTTTTTACGTTTTTGACATGCAATAGTCGACTTCTTTGTCTTGCTAAGGTTCATTTCATAGCTAACATTGAATGTATCCTAAATACACACAATTAAATCATATTTTAATACGCTTTTTGTGTAATTTGGTAAATGTCAGCTTGATTGGAAATGATGCCCAATTAAAATATTCTGCTCACAAGAGATATTTACGTAGATTTTTCTTTGTTTTCTTCAAACATCACTTGTCTCTAGGACTGGGTGATATGGCCAAAATTGTTATCAGGATAATCTTTTTCATATTGTTCGATATCGATATTTATCACGATATACATTCACACGTTGCACTTTCTTTTTTTATTTGAAAGTTGACGGAAGAAAAGAAGAAAAAATTAATTCTGATCAGTCAAAATAGTCTCAATAAAACTGCACAGGGGGTCCAGAGACGGCCAAAGCGGTGGGGTCTACGGGATCCAATTTTACCGTCTTTTACCGTTTATCAGTTGAAAATGAATGTTAAAGATCATCGGTTTGTTCTGAAGTATAGTGACAGCAGTCCAGTATTTGTTGGAATATTTGTACATTAAAATGAAATATTTGTATATTTCTTTAGATTCAGATACTCAACTATGGGACACAGAAGCCCTTGTGACTGTGGACTGATGCTGAATGTGGGTTCAGGGGTGTCCCGAGAGAACATTTAGAAAACTTTCATTAAAGTGAGAGACTCGTCGACCAACTAGTACTTTTAGTCTTTCCTTTTCCATTCCAGACCTCTAATTAATTTCCACAAAATCAGAACAGAAATGGATTTGTTTATTGGATTTGTTTATTATTAAAGGCTCGTAACGTGCTGATTAATAAAGATACATTTAGAAGGGAAAAACGTTTTGGTCTAAAAGCTGCTTTGAAAGCACGTTAACTCATGCGGCGCTTCATGTCTACACACATGCAGGGAAGAGAGGTGACGCGTGCGGAGCGGGACAGGGCAGAAATGATGCATGTTTGGTGCTAGAGAACAATATTGAAGATTACAGCGCAGAAAGATCAGAGCTGTTGTCCACATCACTGTTGTTCTGTTGCACTCGTCACTAGAGACGATGAGAGAGCGCAACCGTTGTCATGAAGTCTTGCGGTGCGGATGGAGCAATCCGGTGTCCGACGTAGCCTAATCGTTAGCAAGGCAGCTAGCATTAGCAAGTTCATCCAGTCTGACCCTACGTTACCACTGGCGCGTTGTGAGCGAAGCTGAGAGCGTTTTCAATTCATTCCTATGACAGCCGAGCGTCATGCTCGCAAGGTGGATCGTAGGATTGGCAGCGGTGGATTTCGTCCACCCCAGTGGAAACGCAGCCTGAGAAAGCCGAACTGCTTGTGTTTTAGCGACACGTAGTAAATATTGGAAATTCCTCAAAAGCTTATCGTGGATTTTCTTTATCGTGATATATATCGATATCATTTATCGCCCAGCCCTACTCATATTTCATGTTCTGCACTGACACTTTTGTCCACTTGGTTAACAAGTACACTAACTTTTAATAAACTTTATTAGGGGCAAAATTGTTTGGTGTGGTGGAAATTAACCCACAACTGCGGGACAGTAGTCATTTTTTTTAAAGAATAATAAATATAATTTTCACACAATAACTACTGAAAAAGTTTGTTTATTTCAGTATTTATTTAGCTGATCACAGTTTTAAACATGCAATAATGTTTATTTTTATAATGGATTTTCATAGTTTAATAGCGAACGTCTGGGACAAGGATAAAACAGTACAATCGATACATAAAACGTACCAAAAATAAACGTATAAAGTTTCCAATTTAGTTCTATATATACACTCACCTAAAGGATTATTAGGAACACATACTAATACTGTGTTTGACCCCCTTTCGCCTTCAGAACTGCCTTAATTCTACGTGGCATTGATTCAACAAGGTGCTGAAAGCATTCTTTAGAAATGTTGGCCCATATTGATAGGATAGCATCTTGCAGTTGATGGAGATTTGTGGGATGCACATCCAGGGCACGAAGCTCCCGTTCCACCACATCCCAAAGATGCTCTATTGGGTTGAGATCTGGTGACTGTGGGGGCCATTTTAGTACAGTGAACTCATTGTCATGTTCAAGAAACCAATTTGAAATGATTCGAGCTTTGTGACATGGTGCATTATCCTGCTGGAAGTAGCCATCAGAGGATGGGTACATGGTGGCCATAAAGGGATGGACATGGTCAGAAACAATGCTCAGGTAGGCCGTGGCATTTAAGCGATGCCCAATTGGCACTAAGGGGCCTAAAGTGTGCCAAGAAAACATCCCCCACACCATTACACCACCACCACCAGCCTGCACAGTGGTAACAAGGCATGATGGATCCATGTTCTCATTCTGTTTACGCCAAATTCTGACTCTACCATCTGAATGTCTCAACAGAAATCGAGACTCATCAGACCAGGCAACATTTTTCCAGTCTTCAACTGTCCAATTTTGGTGAGCTCTTGCAAATTGTAGCCTCTTTTTCCTATTTGTAGTGGAGATGAGTGGTACCCGGTGGGGTCTTCTGCTGTTGTAGCCCATCCGCCTCAAGGTTGTGCGTGTTGTGGCTTCACAAATGCTTTGCTGCATACCTCGGTTGTAACGAGTGGTTATTTCAGGCAAAGTTGCTCTTCTATCAGCTTGAATCAGTCAGCCCATTCTCCTCTGACCTCTAGCCTCAACAAGGCATTTTCAGCCCACAGGACTGCCGCATACTGGATGTTTTTCCTTTTCACACCATTCTTTGTAAACCCTAGAAATGGTTGTGCGTGAAAATCCCAGTAACTGAGCAGATTGTGAAATACTCAGACCGGCCCGTCTGGCACCAACAACCATGCCACGCTCAAAATTGCTTAAATCACCTTTCTTGCCCATTCTGACTTTCAGTTTGGAGTTCAGGAGATTGTCTTGACCAGGACCACACCCCTAAATGCATTGAAGCAACTGCCATGTGATTGGTTGATTAGATAATTGCATTCATGAGAAATTGAACAGGTGTTCCTAATAATCCTTTAGGTGAGTGTATATATAAAAAGAACGAAGTTTAAATTAAAAAGTTTCTCTTATTCCACTCATGACAGACCGAAATATTCATTAAAATTTCATGTTCTATAAAAATAAAAGAAACATGATGATGAGTAAATGAAGAAAGAATTACAATTTTTGTTTGAACTATACCTTTAAATATATATTCCAGGTTCAGTACAAGTTAGGGGCCGTTTACACGACAACGTTTTCAACTAAAAACGGAAAACTTTTTATGCGTTTTGGCTGTTCATTTACACGACAACGGCGTTTCGGAGCCTGAAAACGCAAAAATTTGAAAACGGGTTGCCAAGTGCACATTTTTGATACTGTTATCGTTTCCGTGTAAACATAAAAAAATTCAAATTTGTAAAAAAAAACGATCATGTCAACGGCACACACACGTAGTACGTGTTCAGTCTATAGGCATGTTTACTTCAAAACAACGTGCGGGATATTCAAAACTACAATGGCGGACTACAGGACTGTTTACGGGAGTTTATTGACGCTTCTCCAGCAAAGTAATAGTAGTAATAAAGCAACCTCATCATCCGTCCAGACAAAATTACTCGATGCTTTTGCCACCTTCACTGTTTGTGTTCAGCGCTCTGTGGAAGAATGCTTACGTGCACAGGCACACTTTCTTTACAAAGTGGCATTGCCAACTACTGTCCTGGCATGCATGTCATTTTCGTGGATCCGTTTGGACAGCATAAATGTTTTTAGAACATCGTTGTTGTGTAAACGCTCAACCGGCAGCATGTGTGGCATAATATTGATTACCAAAAAAATGATTTCGACTCGTCCTTCCTTTTCTTTAAAAGAAGCAAAAATGGAGGTTCCAGTGAGACACTAGCAATGGAAGTCAATGGGGCCAATTTTTGGAGGGTTTAAAGGCAGAAATTTGATGCTTATAATTTAATAAAAGCACTTACATTCATTCTTCTGTTATAATTCTTCATGGCAACAATTTGCATATAACTTTACACAGATGTGGTTAGTAAGTG
>NC_068317.1:34029323-34049323 GCF_025860055.1 Xyrauchen texanus | reverse complement strand
TAGAGAGAGAAAACAAATGAGAAAGACAAGAATTCTTCATCTGACTCTCACACTTCAGTAAATGATTCCTCAAATCAGTCAGTAATTGTTAGTACATGTGATGATAGCGAATACCCACCTTCTGATAGAGCTGAATACAGACAATGAGTGATGAGCAGAGAATGAGAGAAAACAATAAAAATAGAGGGAATGACAAGTAAACATGGAAATCAGCGGTAAAGCTGCAAAATAACAGAGCCAAACACAAGATAAAAAGTAAACATGTAAATAAATACTGATAATCATATCTGACGTTGTCATGGCTAATTAATTGGTTCCATGTTCTCATGCAATTGCTGTATATTGCCCAGGGGCGTAACTAGAGGGAGGGCAGTGTGGACAGCCGCCCTAGGGCCCGAGGTGAGGGGGGCCCGCAACTGTCAACCAAAAGAAACCATGAAAATGACAGCAGGCCCGAGGGGTGATGAAAAACAACAAGGTCTCACTATGAGTGTTTAATTCTGCAAACAGTGTCCAGTTTTCATTTAATAAATAAAAACAAATTATTTTAAGGTCTAATTTGATAAAAAGGCCGGACGCTGAAAGTCAAGTCAAGCACAATGCACTGGGTTGCAGTATTTCATGCACGGTGTTCTTGATCTATACTGAACATTTTGGCAAAATGAAAAAAGTCCTTGATAGAATGGAAGCCGAGGGGTGCCAAATAAACAAAAACATTAAGAAAACAAATGATGAATCTATTAATATGAAAATAAAAACGAGAATAAATGAACCAATTTATAATTGGAAAAATACACATTTAAATTGAAAGAAATCATTTTTAAAATTTTCATGAAATATTCACCTTTGTTTTGCCAATGTGTGAACGGCTTGTAACGCAACTTAAAAAATGAGCCCTTCCCGGACTTCCTAGGTTGCCTATTAAAGCCTGTAGACTGATTTACATGGGAAGGGAATGGGTCGGTTTTGCAGGGAAAATCCAAAGGAAGTGACGTTTATGTGCACTCCCGAGAGCATCAGTGCGTCTCTTCCGCTATTCAACAGCAACAACAGACAGTCTGCAACACTACGTAACATTATCTTAGAGATGAATCCAGCAAACATCCGGCTCCCAGCACAACACCGACTCCTACACAAACTCCGAGTAAGCCAAAAAATAAAACATCTATCCACTGAATCCCGTCTGGCTAAGCAGGAACGTGATCATGGTTGAGCGAAAACTAGAGTAAACATCGGCAGGGCATTTGATTCCTGGAGGGACCTTTGTTCGGTTTTGGGGATCAAAACAGACCATAAATTGGTTCTTCTTATTGGACCGGTAAGCTTACATAACTGCAAAGCATGTGAAATATAGAGCCATAAGGATCGATCCGTGTCATTTTGGCTAAACTACAATAACACATGAAATGAATGCTAGACAATGTTCAAGATAATGCAAAAAGCTCCATTCATTAGTGTAACGTTACTTGGTTATACAGAAAATATATACATTATATTACTATAAAACTATAGCGCATTGAAATATGAAAATGACATTTGTGATTGAATCACATTAATACTGAATTGTCTCAACATATTTATAATGTACAGTCTATTTTATAAACAGCTACTGTCATCCTCCACTAAATTTAGCTAACCGCTATTGATAAAGCTAGCTAGCTAGCTAACACCGACATTGGCTATCGTATAAATGCAGTCAATGTATCATGCAAAGAAAAGTGATTACTTCAAACTACAGTCTCGCATAATCAGACTTATATCCACACTTTGTTTCAGCCCTGTTCCAGCACTGGAGATTCGAATATAATATACAGTCTCAAAGTTTGCAGTAAAACAATCATTACTGTGTAATTTAAATTATGCTACCTCATCTGTCAGCATGATGCCGGTGAATCACGTTCAGCCTCTTTAGACGTTACATCATTGTTTGGTCGATGCTCACGTCCCTGTGGAGTGTGTGCGCAAGCGCGAGCATGAGCAACAGGCTGCAGTTCACCTAACGGCCACAGGTGTCACTAATAACAAGGGTTTCTGAATCTTACATACTGCACCTTTAACAATAAAACTGTTATAAAAATATTTAATGCATGAAGTAAAAATCTAGTTAGTAAGTGCATGTTTTCCACAGTTGTTTCCTAAATGAACACAAGGAAGAATTACATTTAATTATTTTCATTTATATGCACTGATATACAAAATCCAAAACAAAACTATATATATATATATATACACACATACACTGTACACCAAACCCTTCATCTGGTGAATATATAGGCTATGAAAACCTTAATTTAGTAAATGCTTAAATAGAGGTCATTGTATTGGAGCAAAGTCCCCATCATTTCAAAATAAGAGTCCTCTGTGTGTTTTGAGTTTGTTTATAGTTAAAAGTCCCACATTATGCACCAAACCTTAATTTTTTCTAGTTATTGTTGGGATATTTTTCAATTTTTGACTCTTGTGGCCTCTATGTCTGTACCCGTCATAGTAAGGAAAGGCTAAGAATAAAAACAATCGTCCGATTAATCGGTTTTCAACTTTTTCCACCACCTTAGTTTTCGGTATTGACAAAATCCACTATTGGTCGTCCTCTGATTCCAAACACAACCATCATAAAAGAGCCAATCATTAACTGATTTCAAATCAATACATTCTCTTAACTATAGGTATCTGAAACGTTTAAACTGCCTGGCTGAAACTTGACAGTTTATGCTATAAATATTTAAGTTATTTGATCACAGACTTATCATTTATCAATACCTCTTCTGTTTGACGGTGATGCCTTTCTGCTGAAGTGATTTCTCATTGGCCAGCTGTAGCAGCATGATTTCCTTGCGGCTGAATAAGCGAATGGAGAAGGCTTTCTCTAGCAGTTTGTCCGGCGTCACACATTTCTCAATGTTCTTCACAAATGCCTGGATATCACCTCTGACCCCTGCAGAGTCCTTTTTGGTTAGGGCTGTTCCAGAGGCCGCGCTCTGCTTGCGGTAGAACTTCAGAATCGCCAGCGCGACACGATAAAGGACTTTGTAGCCCTCCACCAAGAAGACGTCCAGCACGCGCGCAGCATAATCAAACGGCAGGTCACCGAGAACCCATCGCTGCCAATCAGTGTACACCTCCAGTACATCTGTTGCCGTGGCAACGATGAGCTTATGCGCAGCAGGGCAATATTTATGCGCGAGGTCGCCGAAAGTCATGCAGGTTGATTGATATGCGAGAAAAGTCTGATCTAATAAACGGCGACCCGGTTCGTTGCAGGCCAACATGCGACTGACGCTCTCAAAGCACTGTGCTTCATCCGCGCTCCAATGCAGCAACAATGCCGTCACCGCAGGCAACGACGGGCAGTATGAGATATCCGGGAACTGCCCTGCCAAGCAGGAAATGACAACGTGCACTGAGCCAATGGATTCCGCTTTGAGACAATACCGCGGTACCTCTGTCGCATCCACAAATTCAGGTAAAGGGTAGGCGGATGGGTTACGCTTGTTGGTGGAATTCCCAACGATGTCCCGGTAGACCTCAGCGTCCGGAGTGACGGTTCGACACGGGAGCGCTTTGAGCAGATGCTGGTAAACGGTAGCGCGCTGGGTGTGATTTTTCGCCCACTGGCCTGAGCGAGCATGTTGTTTCAGCTCTTTTAACTCCTTATAATCAGTCTTCCCAGGAGCCGTGTCACGAGAAACATCGCCCATCTGAGACCAGTCCACAAACATGCCACAATCCCCGGCCATGACCTCTGACCTCAGACCTCAAGCACCAATCACAAAAAAAGAGAGCAAGACAGAGAGAAAGACAGAAAGATAGAAAAACATGCTGCTCCAGCTGTTAAGAAAAGAAACAAGGGAGATTGACAATAATATCAATATTATATAAATAATAGTTAAACATATAGCTGTTGATTTAATGCGTTATTTCAGTGCAATTAATTATATAAAAAATAAATCTTTAAAAAGGATACAGCAATATATCATGACCCAGGACCGTAATAAGGAATATTCCTACAATCAGACCAATTCAAGCTTGAAGCACCACAGGTTTTCACTTTTCAGCAGGGGGCAGTAAGCGAAACTCCAGCTATATAGGCACTAGTGACAGCACAAGATGAGAACCAGCGTCCCGTGACAGAGTGTGTAACAGCCGGTGCAGTTTCAATCTCTCCAACTTAGATCGGGACATTCACGCAACTCATAGAAGAGGCGCCGACCACACAGAGAAATGCCAGTTTCGGAGTTTGTAGTTATTTACATGATCTGCTTCCGTATTATTTGATATACATTAATAAAGCAATAACGCATTAAATATAACTGCATTTAAGATTCAAACTTTATTGTGAGCTCGTGATTGACTGATGATTGATTTTCAATGTCCAATGCCAGTATCGATATCTATAAATGAGGATATGGCCGATATTGTGCCGTTATATAGTCAACAAATACAATTTAATGACAGCATATTAAATTGCTGAAATGTATTTTTTTACAAACAAATCTCTAATTATCGGCTATATTATGTTTGCTTGTTTGTTTTTGTTTAATAGCATGCCAGTTTCCATGGCAATTTTCAAGGCGAAAACCAGGTAAATATTGAATAAATGGTGTAGCCTAGTGATTTAAAATCTACATAATATCCAGTTTTTAAACTCCATTTTTGGAGTCAAATGAATAAAACAATTTCCTCAAGAAAATAAATCCACTATACAATATACCACAGAGACAGTGGACTCTTTCAGGCCTTCTGTAATTCTGTTTGTGTGTATTTGTGTCTTTCTGACTCACTTCAGTAGAATTCGGCAATTACACTTATTAGATTTCGACTGGAAAAACAGGAATCTCCTCACTCTGGTCTCTCCTATCCCTGCACGTTCACCCTCTCTATGTCATGCATTCGTGAGAGTGTGCACCGGATTCATGTAGTTTAGGGTTGCTATGTGGTAATGTTGTTGATGTAGGGTAATGGCATCAGTGCTCCAGGGGTCAAGGGTCAGGGCCTATAATCCATTTATAATCCAGCCAGAGCTGGATTGGTCTGGATTAATGGACAGAGCTGGATTAATCTTGGCCGATGCTTTTTGGGGCCGAACAGGGGCGGAATGGGCATCAGGAGAACCGGGCCAGCCTCGAAATGGGCTGAATGGGCCGTGATAAGCTGAAATGAGCCACCGCGTTATGCAGAACGTGCCACAAAACGGCGCCGCAATACGCTGAAGGGGACAGCGATATACAGGAAAGGACCCCCCCCAAACAATGTTTGGGCCAGCTTCTATTTAAGATCCCGGGCCACTTTCTCTTCCCAGTCCACCCCTGACATCAGCACAGGTGAATGTGCATCGTTGGGCAACTGTAGTATATGAGATGGTCCCATTTGCAAACACAACAGTGTCGTCTGTCCTCTATATCAGTGGTTCTCAACCAGGGGGTCGGGACCCACTAGGGGGCCTCAGCACACTTCCAGGGGTGCCTCATGGTCTCTTCAAAATTGTTAAAATATGATATAATAATCTATTTTTTTAATATAATTTTTATAATTCAACTTACTGAAAATGCTAAAAATGTAATATAACTCCCATCAACAGCTTGCTTTTAATGAAGAACATACAGTTCTAGATATTTCTGGAATCACAAGTTTTAAGGAAATATCTAATAGCCTTCATGAGGGGCCTTCGAATATTTTCTCAGACAATGGGGGCCCTTGGAATCAAAAAGGTTGAGAACCACTGCTCTAAATATGTCTATCATCATACCACGTTATTTTAGCACCCCATTTATTTTAAAGGTGATGTGTGCATTATATGTAATTCTTTCAATGTTAAAAAATATTCACCTATTCTACCTAATTATGCATTGACAACCATCTGTACAGTAAACTAATTAAATACAAATATATGTGAGACTGACAATTCAGCTTTCTATTGAAATTTTACCCATACAAAACATTTACCATGACAACCTTTACCAAAATACCAAAGTTTATACGGTTATTGTTACCGTTGTAAAATCTCAAATTAATTTGACATCTCCTTCAAACAATGTAAGAAGCTTTCAGAATCATAAATGCCATTTTTTTTATGACATTGATGGCAAACACCAAGTTATTACAGTTTTACTCCAGTATTAATAGTTGTATTTACAGTAAATTTGTTGCCATTGAAATGTTTTGTTTACTGGTCACGTCAGCAGTCTGTCAGCCAATCAGCGAACGAGAAAACCTTTCGCGAGGTGGGCATGACAGCTGTACTATTTTGTACACATGAAGCATTGGGTAAAACGGGTGTGCAATGCATTGCAATATAAATATGAGAGAGCGCGCGCGTGCCGTCATGCTCACCAGGCGCGCGCTCTATCAATTTTATATTGCAATGCATTGCACACCAGTATTACCTAATGATTCATGTGTACAAAATAGTTCGTGCATTTCACATAACTGCTTTTACTGACAGACCGACGCACAAGCGAACATGCAAGGCATGCACTTTCATTTTAACAAGCCAAATCAGATCTCTGTTTGACAGATGACGATATTGATACTCACTGGTATGCAAACACAACCAATGCAGGCAACAGAGAAGCAGATCTGTGTCTTATTCGATTCTGTCGAGTTTGTCCTTGGCGCATGTAATAAATGCACGAATGAAACGGAGAGGCTTCAGATTAAGCTAACGTGAGTAGCTCGTGCAGCTAATGTGTCCAGCACTCAATGAATTGCACGCCAATGTACAAGTATGTGCTGTAGCACATTAACTAGCCATTGGGAATCGTGAGTAGATGCATGCAATTCATTAAAAGGACACAGAACGGTAACAGGAACAGTCATGTGAATGACGCGTCTTACCTGATTTGCTTCCGACTGGGGATATTTGTGATTGTGTGCGCATGCGCAGTGTGTACTGTCACAGCGCAGGCTAAGGGGAGGGAATCAAAGGGTAACTGGCGATACGATATAATATCGATATTTAGTTCACGATACGATAATATTGCGATTCTTTATTTAATTTTTTTGTGCATTGTGATTCAAAACTACTATATATTGCGATATTTCACTATATTTTCATTTTTCATTTGGATTAAGAGAACTGTTTCCAAATCACCAAATGCATTGTTAAATTAATATAAAAGTGCCAGTTTACTTCCTAATATCTATTTACAATACAAAGCCATAAGCATATAAAACTATAACAGCTCCCTATTTCTGTTTAGGTCAATGAAGCTAGTCTTTATAAAAATAAATAAAAGTATTTATGAATACAATAGTAGCCTAAACTCTTTAAAAATATTACTTATTACAACACAGTTTCAATACACAAATGCACAATAGATTTCACCTAAAAGGTTAGCCTATTTTATATGATACAAAATTATTTTTTTCAAAATACCTCAGTTAATCTTACTACAGTAAAATCGAATGTGTGATTATGAGTATTATGCATGATAACTGCGCCTAACAGATCGATTTGGCAAGATAACTTTTTTCCCCACCAAAATATTAATGTGGAAAATGTTTAATTATAATAGAGATATTTGGCAAGCATATATCACAGGGAAAAATATCACAATACATCTCGATATTTATTCCCACCTCTAGTGAAGATATTGACATGTTGGAAATAGAGGTTTATTAAGTTGTCAATGGAAACTTGCAATTAAAGGGACAGTTCACCCAAAAATTATCTAATCAATTATTCACCCTCATGCGATCCCAGATGTTTAGGATTTTCCTTTTTTTTTTTGCCGAACACAAACGAAGAGTCAATTAAATGCAAGTGAGTGGAGAGTGTAACCAGAACTTAGAAGTTCCAAAAAGCACTTAGAGGCATCATAAAAATAATCCATACGACTCCAGTGTTTAAATCCATATCATCTGAAGTGATATGAGAGGTGTGGGTGAGAAACAGATCAATATTTAGGTCCTTTTTTAATTTAAATCCTCCTCCCTGCCCAGTACGTGGCATTTTAAATGAAGAATGCAAATTGCCAAAAAGAAAAGAATAATGTGAAAGTGAAAATGAAGATTTTATAGTTAAAAATTGACTTAAATATTGATATTTTTAACCCAAACCTATCATATTGCTTCAGAAGACATGGATTAAACCACTGGAGTCATTACCGCCCCTGGAGTCGCGAGTTTGAAGGGGGTGCTGAGTGACTCCAGCCAGGTCTCCTAAGCAACCAAATTGGCCCGGTTGCTAGGGAGGGTAGTGTCACATGGGGTAACCTCCTCGTGGTCATTCTAATGTGGTTCTCGCTCTCAGTGGGACACTGCGGAGAATAACGTGAAGCCTCCTCACGCGCTATGTCTCTACTATCAACTCAAACAGAACGGATATACAGTAGACCTATATACAGTATATCTATACATGCATATTGAATTTCTCTATTAATGTTTATCTATCTCTCTCAGAAATACATGGATTTGCTACCTCCATTATGAGAGAAAGGAAAGGGCTACTAAAGGTATCACAAAACTTGTTTGCAGTTTTATGGTCATCTGACTGTCCAGAGGGTCAAGACACCCGGCCTTGTGCACAACATCCGCCCGACACGTGACAGTGCTTAAGATAACTCAATCAAGGCTGCAGAGTTGCAAAGTTTGTAGACTCACTCAGCTCTTGTGTTCTCCTTCAAAATAGCCCTAACTATAAAAACACCAATCTCTCAAAAACAACGATCATCTAAGAACAAGTCTAAAAGACATTCCTGGACAACTGTGGACTATTAGTGCACGTTATTCCCAAAAGGTAATCTTTCATCAACTTGATCCACCTCTGAAATGACATTTTCGACTACCCTCACAAGCCCACTTCATCATGTTTTGTAATATGAAAATATTGCAGTTTGGCTGCAGAAAACACTGCCAAAGCTGCATGTATGAAGTTGTTATTATGCAGTAAATCCACTAGGGGGCAGATGTCATTGGCTGAGTGACACCTGCTAATTAGAAGATCAAGCCATACCTGCTTGGCATTTTTGTCTGACACGATTAACTGGACATTTGGCAGGTGACAATTATCGTTCAGGTCTCTAGGGGCACATTTGAGCCTGACACAGATATTAGCTAATAAACAACTGTTAGCAAATATGCTAAGTGAGTCACAAATGGATAATTCTTGACTATCACACTGAAATTGCATAAAACGCAACAGGATGTCTAACACATATTCAGCAAAACATAAGTATATTTTCAGGCACTTTTTGAATCTAAATAAACACAACTTCCATACTTTCAGTAGTGCACACGAATTTCAATAGCCAAATCAAACTGTTTAACTTGCTATAGTTTACTTCCATGTTTATTATTTGTCAATTGTAAATCAAGTCAATCACTGAAACATCAGTGCCACCATGAGTAAGAAATAGCATTATAATATAGACCATTTCAAGGAAGTAAACAAAACCAAAGGAATTAGACCCAGAAGCACTTCCGTTATCATTACCGTATCCTTTAAATAAGGCTCTGAGTAACATATTTTCTCAAAGAACATCAAATGTTTACCTGAAGTGACTTATCCAGACGTGTTGTTGATACTGAGCATCTCTGCGAGAGAGGTAAAGAAATTGTGTCATAGTTTAGATACTCAAGTATTTCCTCATCGTATAATTAAGGAATGTTTGTTCACTCCTATTATTATAAATTATGCCATTCCATGAAGCTGTCTGCATGAGACAGGACGAGGACGAGGAAAGGATTTTTACTTATACTTATACTTCTCTTTCTTCTGCACTTGCTTTTATACTACTCCAGCTACTCTGAGAACCAGGCAGTTCAATCCTGCAGATATTGTTTAATTTTTGGGATTTTTTCCCCCATTGTTCTACCAATTTGGTATGCCCAATTCCCAATGTGCTCTAAGTCCTCGTGGTCGCGTAGTGATTCGCCTCGATCCGGGTGGCGGAGGACGAATCCCAGTTGCCTCCACGTCTGAAACTGTCAACCTGTGCATCTTACCACATGGCTTGTTGAGCGCGTTGCCATGGAGACGTGTGGAGGCTTCCACCGCAGCATCCACGCTCAACTCACCACGCCCCCCACCGAGAATGAACCACATTATAGCGCCACAAGGAGGTTACCCCATGTGACTCTACCCTCCCTAGCAACCGGGCCAATTTCATTGCTTAGGAGACCTGGCTGGAGTCACTCAGCATGCTCTGGTGAGCAAACTAGTAAACTAGTGTACCCCAGGGGTGGCAGCCAGCGTCTTTTACCACTCCAGGCCCCCCGCAGAGTTTTAGGTTATCCCCTTTTCTCCCCAATTTGGAATGCCCAATTCCCACTACTTAGTAGGTCCTCATGGTGGCATGGTTACTCACCTCAAGCCGGGTGGTGGAGGACAAGTCTCAGTTGCCTCTGCTTCTGAGACCGTCAATCCGCGCATCTTATCATATGACTCCTTGTACATGACACCGCGGATACTCACAGCATGTGGAGACTCATGCTACTCTACGTGATCCACCACATGCCTCATTGAGAGCGAGAACCACTAATCACGACCACAAGGAGGGTAACCCATGTGACTCTACCCTCCCTAGCAACCGGGCCAATTTGGTTGCTTAGGAGACCTGGCTGGAGTCACTTGAATTTCCGTTAATTACAGGCACACAGGGTCCATATTTTAATAATGACAATCATGTAAACGTTAGTAAAGTTCTATCAGGAAGACTCGCAGACTTGAGTGAAATTTAAGATTTATTTGATGAATATAAAACAGAAATGTAATGTCTCTCATTGGCGTAGGCCCCATCTGGCGGTCCGAAGAAGTAGTACTCGAAACCGTCATATCCTGCCGGAGATAGGAGGCAGGGACGAGGAGCCTACCCCTGTGCAGGACGGGACTCAACAGGTGGTGGTGGGGTGGAGGAGGTTGCCATGATAGCACACTGAAACAGCAATGTGATAGATTGTGAGCAAATCTATTCACCCTACTTGAGAAAAAGTGTTTGGGGACTTTTTACCCCAAACACTCTCCTTTCATTTATTGGACAATTATTGAAAACTCTTGATTTTATCACATTGGACAAAACTGAAAATGACAAGTATTTTGTCACAAAATAAATATGATAATTTCACGGATTTCCATTGGCTGCATACATTTGCAACATTTTAAAACTATGAAATATTAGTTCAAAATGCCTCAAAATCCAAATTTCTCATGATTTTTGCAATGATCTTATGGAAGAGGAACATTTTGCAGTGCATAGTGACAAACAAGTGTTGAGGATAGTTTAAATGCTGTGATAGATTTTATTGCTATTTCGTGTTTTGGGAGAAAATCAAATCAAATGTGTCTTTTACCCCAGGGGGCCTTTAGCCCCGTTGTACTCTACATATCTCAGGTCTTTAATGATCTGACTTTTGGTAATCTAGCGGTTGTAATAATAATTATTATTATTGCAATTTTGTCATTTTTCATTGCTTCACTACTATACTAAAATACTAAAGAGGTGTGGGGATAACTCCAAACAAATGGATGAGGTACAGGGGGTTAAATAAGGTCCCGGTCACTAAAGGGTTAAACTGATTCAAGGGCTAACAGATCTCTTTGCATGTGGTTTATGTCATGCTGTCGATAGTATTAACTTTGCAATTCCTTTGGCACTCAAAAAGAAGGCCAGACGTGTCAGCAAACATTCACCTTATCACAGGAATATTAAAATGAAGTCAGAGTTCAATGGCAGAATCAACATTTTATTCAAAATCGTCCTGATATTAAAAACACTAAATCATTGATATAGTTAGTTGAGGAAAATGTACTTACATAAATTAACCACGGTCCCTTACAGCACATGTAAATCACCCAGATGCCTTTTTGATGTGTGTTTACATCTGGAAGATGTCATAAAGGCGTATCATCTGCAATACGCCTTTAAGACCTTTTCTCAGCAGATGTGTTTGAGACGTTTACTCTTTTTAAGATGTTTAGCAGATTAGATTGTGATGCTTTCCTGATGAAAAGATCTAAAACAGACATCTGCTGGAGTGGTGGTGGCGTAGAGGGCTAAAGCACATAACTGGTAATCAGGAGGTTGCTGGTTCGATCCCCACAGCCACCACCATTGTGTCCTTGAGTAAGACACTTAACTCCAGGTTGCTCCGGGGGGATTGTCCCTGTAATAAGTGCACTGTAAGTTGCTTTGGATAAAAGCGTCTGCCAAATGCATGAATGTAATATGTAGTAAAACCCATAGTAGTAACCCCAAAATGAACCATAGTTATTGTAAATAGTCTGCACTTATATAGCGCTTTCTTTAACCTTTGCAGTTTACAAAGAGCTTTACACTGTGACTCATTCACCCATTCACACCAATGATGGCAGAGCTGCTATGTAAGTTGCTAGCCTGCCATTGGGAGCAACTTGGGGTTCAGTGTCTTGCCCAAGGTCACTCTGGCATGTGGAGTCATGTGGGCCGGGAATCGAAACCCTGTCCACAAACCCTGTGATTAGTGGCCGACCCGCTCTACCACCTGAGCCACACTTACAGTTACTACAATCGGTTATTATTGCATTACTAGTAAAACCATGGTTATTGTATGGATACCGCATCATAACTGTAGAAAACCATGTTTAATTTCCATAAGGAAATCTTCATTCTTCATGGATTTTGCAAACACCCAAATCATTAACATTTAGCAACGTTAGAGCCAATTAAACCTGGATCATTGCACATGCACACTGCTTTTTCTCCTTGTTAAAGGTTTGGTTATTGAACGTTAAAGCATGGTTTCTCTTCACATTTTCAAGGCAAGACTTTTTGGCCTGTTTTCTCTTTTTGCCGGATGAAAATGTTAAGATGACTGAAATTCCAGTGCATCCCTTGCACTGTTTTATTACTGTAAAAGCTGGTTCACGTTTCATGTGATGTGAGTGTGGGCATATAATGACTGTGCATGCAACTGTTGTAGCATATTTTGCATGAGCTTGCATTGCTCCATTTGTGTTTTTATCTCCCTTTGTGAGCCGGCCATTTCCATATTGCCTTCCTCAATGTGTCCGAACACACCCTTGAAGAGCCACTGCACGATTATACAGTTGTCTGGTGTCCCTGTCTGATTCCTGCTTTCAAGATGGACAAGCTGAAATTCACTCCATCCGCACTGACAGGTTCCCGCGGTGGCCTTCACATAGCACAGATCTTGATGTGTGTGGTGACATTTATAGTGTGCTGGATCTGGGGTTTCCCGTCACACACCTACTGGATCTACGGTATGGTGATCTGGGGTGTGTGTCCTCTCCTCACACTGTTCATCACCATCGTGGAGATGTTCCTCATCCATAAGATTATCCTGGTGTTTTGTATGGACTGGGACGATTTCACGACAGGTATGGTTATGATGTCATCACTCTGCACGTTCTCCTGCACGGTGATCTTCGCCAACTTCTATATTTGTTGGAAGTGTATCTGGGGATGGATGGTGACCATCCTCTCTGGCGTGTGTTGCGTGCTTTACTGCGTGGAGATGTTTCGGGACAAATGCGACTCAGCGCGTTCTGCAACATATGTGGCTGTGCTGCCTGGTTTCATGAAGATTCTGGAGGCCTTCGTTGGCTGCATCATTCTCATTTCTCTGATTGGCTACGTGGGAAAGCCGGCTCTGCTGTGGTGCATCGTGGCTTACGCGATTCCGCTGCCGCTAACCATCCTGATCATTATTACCAACATCATGACCAAGCTGAAGAACTGTCTTCCCTGCAGTATCGACCGTTTTGTCATTGTGTTCCTGGTCATATCAGTTTTGCTTTACATCTCCGCCGCCATTCTTTGGCCAATCTACAGCTTTCGAGGAAACCCGCGACCCAAAGATTGCCCTGGAAACAGCTGCATATGGAGCATCCAGTTTGTTGTGACTTTTATGACCTACGTTAACCTCGGCCTCTACGTCATTGACCTGATCTTCACCTGCTGTGGTATATGTGGATTCAAACGCTCTTAAAAATATAGTTCACCACAAAATTTAAATTCATCCACACCCTCTATGCTGAACAAAAAAGGTACATTACTTTTATGAATATCCTAGCCACATTTTTGCTGTCAATCTCCAAAATTACAAAAAAGCAACAAGTACCATATGTGTTGTTCCCTTCTGTAGCCATATGTCATCATTCACTAACAAACATTAACACAATCTATAAATATTTCTTCAACAAAATCATTATACTTTCTTGTTCATTGCTGTTCTTGTTTCTGATGGTCTGTTATTGGAAACGTTTGTGTATCAGTTCAGTTTTTCATTTCTTATTATTGCATGGAAGCCTTGATCTCTTGCTGTGCTCATTTCACTTAATGTTGATTGTTCAAAATAAAGAATTTTATTTAACATTTGTGTATTTTATTCATTTGTTGTATTCATTAATTAATTTTAAGTCCTCACATATATATATATATATATATATATATATATATATATATATATATATATATATATATATATATATATACATATAGTGTCTGTGTGTGTGTGTAAATATACTGTATATATATATATATATATACCTTATAAGTTATACTGTATATACAGTATATATATATATATATATATATATATATATATATATATAAATACCTTATAAGTTATACTGTATATACAGTATATATATATAAATAACTTATAAGTTATACTGTATATACAGTATATATATATATATATAGTTATACTGTATATATATATATATATAAATACCTTATAAGTTATACTGTATATACAGTATATATATATAAATAACTTATAAGTTATACTGTATATACAGTATATATATATAAATACCTTATAAGTTATACTGTATATACAGTATATATATATAAATACCTTATAAGTTATACTGTATATACAGTATATATATATAAATAACTTATAAGTTATACTGTATATACAGTATATATATATATATAAATACCTTATAAGTTATACTGTATATACAGTATATATATATAAATAACTTATAAGTTATACTGTATATACAGTATATATATATAAATACCTTATAAGTTATACTGTATATACAGTATATATATATAAATACCTTATAAGTTATACTGTATATACAGTATATATATATAAATACCTTATAAGTTATACTGTATATACAGTATATATATATAAATAACTTATAAGTTATACTGTATATACAGTATATATATATATATAAATACCTTATAAGTTATACTGTATATACAGTATATATATATAAATAACTTATAAGTTATACTGTATATACAGTATATATATATATATAAATACCTTATAAGTTATACTGTATATACAGTATATATATATATAAATAACTTATAAGTTATACTGTATATACAGTATATATATATATATATAAATACCTTATAAGTTATACTGTATATACAGTATATATATATAAATAACTTATAAGTTATACTGTATATACAGTATATATATAAATACCTTATAAGTTATACTGTATATACAGTATATATATATAAATAACTTATAAGTTATACTGTATATACAGTATATATATATATAAATACCTTATAAGTTATACTGTATATACAGTATATATATATAAATAACTTATAAGTTATACTGTATATACAGTATATATATATATATATACCTTATAAGTTATACTGTATATACAGTATATATATATATATATACCTTATAAGTTATACTGTATATACAGTATATATATATAAATAACTTATAAGTTATACTGTATATACAGTATATATATATATATACCTTATAAGTTATACTGTATATACAGTATATATATATAATATAACTTATAAGTTATACTGTATATACAGTATATATATATAAATAACTTATAAGTTATACTGTATATACAGTATATATATATATAAATACCTTATAAGTTATACTGTATATACAGTATATATATATATACTCGGGTGAATTAAAGACTGAGCACAAGCTGGGCCTGAATAAATGAATCCAGTGGTTTAATCCATGTCTTCAGAAGTGATATGATAGCTGTGGGTGAGAAACAGATCAATGTTTAGGTCTTTTTTGTTTTTTTTACTATGAATTTCCACCTTTGACCAGCCCCGACCAGTAGGTGGCGATGTGCACGAAGAATGCAAATCACCAAAGAACAAATGAAGAACGTGCAAGTGAAAGTGATAGTGGAGATTTATAGTAAAAAATAAAAGACTTGAATATTTATCCAGCATAACAATTTAGAATTCGAAAAGTGGACAATAAAACATAAAAAAATAATTATTAATGCACATTCATCCTTATTTTATATGTATTGCTTTTGCGATTATTAAAATTAAGGTGTAACTTATGGCCTATTATACTATTAAAAGTATTTTTGTTTAATGGACTTTTAAATAAAGGAAATATAGTTATGGCTGAATTGTATCTACAACATGAACATATGCATTTAATGTCAATTTATACTGAGCGGAGTTAATCTCACCCGTCAATGATATGATCAGTATATTTGCATGGCTTTACATATTTCACACCTTAAAACAAACTGTATCATTGAGGAAGTTAAAATGGAGCTTAGGACATCAGTCTACAGGCCTAAAGGCAGCTGGACAAACCAAAAATATATTTAATAAATATGTAAAAAATGCTTTAATTCCACAACATCATATTCACCTTTCCAAACTCTTGTTAATGACATGCTTCAAATCTATCTTTTCAATATGACTTCAAAGACTTTTCTAAAGTCACTAGCTATTTTAGGCATCATCCACACTGATCTGTTTGCCGTTTTCGAAAATACGTTATGATTTTCCAAATGTTGAGAAACGAAGCTTTAAGCAAGCTCATGATTTGTTTGCGATCAGATGTCCAGTATTAGTTCTGCTCTTCTTCCTCTTGTGCCTCAAGCAGGCCGTGGAAAGAAATGTAGTGCCCGTTGCCGTAAATGGGCGCTTTGTGGGGGCTCTTGGGCAGTTGTTCAGGTTTTAGAGAGCTGAAGGGGTTTGTGCCAGTGTCTTTCACATTCATCTCCAACTCTAAAAACATCCGCAGAGAACTCTGCATGTCTGTGTCACTGTAGAGATAGATAGATCATTATTCAGTAAAGTTGGGTGAATCAAAACATGTTGAACCTGGTCTTATTTAACCTAAAATTATGAAATTATATTTTGCATAAAGAAAATGAAGCCTACATTTTTTTGCATTGTGACATTTTTATGGTCTGCACTTATTTAACCTTATGCAGAGTTTACACTACACGATTTTAATCCCGATGTTCGCTCACCGACTGTTTTGTGGAGATTGGCGACAAAAGCCTGAAATCATAGGCAAATCGGAGCTAGCTCCCATTAGCGACGATTGCAAAGTATGAATTATCAAAGATGCAATTTCAGAGCGTTGCCAATGTCAGCGAGATATCTAGAATGTTAAATATCTGGACCCGTCTGCGACTCCAAATTGCACAATGTGAAATGTGTTTTGACTGAATACAACTGCAGCGTTGACCTACAGCCAATGAGAGAGCAAGAAACGGGGCACGGGAAGTTTTAGTGGGAGGAGTCCTGATGTACCTGCAACAGAACACCAACTAGCATGGCTGCGGTATCAAGAGAGTCTCCTTGGACCGAAGAAATGGAGGAACAATTAGTGCACCAGCACCCATTTGATGTTTCATCTAAACTGTCCCACAACCAGGTGGAGAAAGAGAAGAGTTGGAGAGAAATTGCCTAATCTCTTGGACAGTCAGGGAAGCAGATAGGGAGATTTTTCAGTAGGAGATAATTTTTCATATTGTAACCAATAACATATATGATTAAAAACATACACATCATCTTCTGAAATGCATAACATAAGATCATGCATTTGTTTTCGTATCTTGTATCACTTCTCGCGTGTACTCTGTTGCGAAACGTAATTTGGAGTCCAGGCAGAGTCGTCGGGGATTCGTCAATAGTGAAATGTCTTGTAATGTGTTCACCCCTGTCGCCGATTCCTCGTTTAATTTGAAAACTCTACAACTTCTTCAGACATTCACACACACTCATACACCAATGATCACAGAGCTGCCATGCAAGGTGCTAGCCTGCCATTGGGAGCAACTTGGGGATCAGTGTGTTGCTCAAGGGCACTTCGGCATGTGGAGTCGTGTGAGCCGGGAATCAAACCGCCAACTCTGCGATTAGTGGCCGACCCGCTCTACAATCTGAGCCACAGCCGCCACAGTGCCCCCAATTCTCATCACACAACCTCTTCAAGCACTTTACTGTTCCAATTGTATTTTTAATGATTCTCACTACTGTAACAGTCATTTTTTCACATTGCAGTAATGAGAATTGGGGTTTAAAATGTACAAAACGTTATTAAAATATTGTCACAATGTAAAAAATCTCAATGGCCTTAAAATTTGGTTTCTTAAGACCTGTGAGTAAATGTTCATGCGTTGCATACTTGATCATGGTGAACAAAGTCGGGATGTTGTAATCTCGAAGCAGCAGAAGTGTCGGCAACCAATCCTCACTCAGCTCCTGTCCAGCAAACCCTGCAAACGAATACACAAATATACAAATTCATGATAAATGACACCTTAAATGCACAAGCATATAAAAGCTTAAAGACAACATGAGACGGTGTTCGCAATCGATTTTACTTTCATATTGTGATGCATTTTCAAGTGAAAAAAAAGTGACTCGTTTTTATTCTTCAAGAATTGATCGGATGGTGAAAAAATAGTCTCTGTCTGACAGGCGGTTGAAAATTAAGAGGGCTCGGTGACATCAGCCGAAAAGGAAAGTCGTTTCAGAGACGGAGCAAGTTATTACAATTTGACAAAAAATTACAAAGACTACATTTTCTGTCCAATAAATTGTTCACAATAAGATCAAGAACATGTTTAAAGAAAGTAAACAGTGCCAATTTTTATTTCATGTTATGATGCTGACTTTAAGACAGCAGAATCAATGCATGCATGCAAAAGCATGCAGTGGGGAACCTCAGGGCTCAGTCCTTGGGCCACTTATCTTCTCTATATACATAACATCACTGGGACCCATCATTCAGTCACATGGTTTCTCTTACCACTGCTATGCCGATGACACGCAACTCTACTTGTCTTTCCAGCCCAACGACACCACAGTGACCGCTCGAATCGCTCGCTGCCTGTCTGGCAGACATCTCAGTCTGGATGAAGGAACACCACCTTCAACTCAACCCTGCCAAGACCGAACTCCTGGTCTTTCCAGCCAACCCTGCTGTTGAACACAACATCACCGTACAGCTGGGTCCAACTACAGTTTCGCCTTCCAAAACGGTCAGAAATCTAGGGGTAACCATCGATAGCAAGCTAAATTTCACCGACCACATCTCAAAGGCCGCAAGATCATGTAGATTTAGGCTGCGTCTCATTTCTCCCCCTTACCCCTTCCCTTACCCTCCCCTCGGTTTTGCGCATTCATGTGAGGTGAAGTGGCGTCTCAATTCTCATTTTGATTAAGGGCTAGGGCCAAGGCGTAGGGCTACATAGCCCTTGAAACGAAGTTTGCAGAGGACTACACTTCAAAGAGAGGGGTTACAATGTATGAATTTCTCAATAGTGCCGGCATCAAACTTTTTTCATGGCTGAACGGCGAACTGAGTCGCACACATATAAGTATTTTCAGCAGTTTAATTGATATTATAATTATGACACTCGTGTTTTATGATACTTTTAATAAAATGTTCAAGCGGTTTTAATTGTAATGTTTTTGTTTTGAATCGCTATTTAACTGCCAGCTAGCAGTTATGCGCGATTTGTTGAGCTGAGCTATCTGATAATCCTTGACATGACACTTCATATTTATGTTTTTTAGTTGAAATCAGTGTGAAGTGATGACGGCATCTTCGTTTGTTTATGTCAGCGCTTGTCGCCTCTGTTGACGTAGCAGCCTGCTAGCGGCAAGGGAAGATGACGCAAACAGTAATCAAGTGGCGTCTCATTTCTTAGAGTACGTTCTTACCCCTACCCCCCTTCACTCGATATTGAGGGCCAAGGGGAAGATGCAGACAAAGGGGGAGGGGTAAGGGGGAGGGGTAAGGGGGAG
>NC_068317.1:34019323-34024323 GCF_025860055.1 Xyrauchen texanus | reverse complement strand
TTGCTAATTTGAGTACATTTTACTTAACTTTTCGAAGCTGGTGTTCCCAGCATACACTGGGCTTGAATAGTTAATGAGCTTGTATGGTTTCACTGTTTGCAAGTTGATCTACGGCATTTTTGTTGCACAAAATTACCTGTTCATGATAAAAAAAAATAATCATCTGTTGACTGTCTCATCATCGTGTTTTGTGCACCAAGTGTTGAGGTCTGCGTGTGCAGGTTATGTTTAAAGCAAGATGCAAAATTATACAAATCTCATAGACCAGTGGTTCTCAAAGTGTGGGGCGCGCCCCGTCACACAACACTATCAAATGGCTTCAGAAGAATTTAAATATAAGGCACGAGTGGTATGAAGGACTTTTTTGAGATAGGCGTGAGGGCGTGCAAAGCAATTTTAAGACAGGGGATGTGCAGGAGCAGAGAGCGTGTTCCGCGATGACTAGTGCCCTTCAATAACATTTCGGGGGGTTTGAAGCATTTTCATGTTTCCATTGACCAATAATGGGGGGGGGGGGTTGTTCTTGCATGTTGCCCCATCCCCCTCAGAATCTACGACCCTGAAATAAAGCGTGGAGACGGGCAGTTAGTCGAACTTTTGGTGTGGGTTACCAGGGACACATACCAGGGACACGTTTGGGAAAATTGAAAAGTTTGGAACAATGCACAGATTTTGCTGTTTCGGAAGGAAATTGATACTTTAATTTACCAAAGTGGCATTCAACTGATCACAAGTATATTCAGGACATTACTGATGTATAAAACAGCATCATCACTATTTGAAAACATCATTTTTTATCAAATCTAGACAGCAGAATCACTCCTTGAGTAATCATGATAAATTGATCATTTGATACTTGAAAATCACTTGCCATTATGTCAAACACAGCTGAAAGATATTTGGTTCATTAAATGAAGCTGAACGTTGTCTTTGTGTTTGTTTTTGAGTTGCACAGTATGCAATAGACTGACATGTGTTAAGATCAATATTAGGTCAAAAATGGCAAAAAAGAAACAGTTTTCTCTAGAAACTCATCAGTCAATCATTGTTTTGAGGAATGAAGGTGATACAATGCTTAAAATTGCAGATTTCATACAAAGATGTAACTACAGTCTTCAAAGACAAAGCACAACTGTCTCTAACAAGGACAGAAAGAGATATGGAAGACCAGATGTGCAACTAAACAAGAGGAGAAGTACATCAGAGTCTCTAGTTTGAGAAATAGACGCCTCACATGTCCTCCGCTGACAGCTTCATTGAATTCTACCCGCTCAACACCAGTTTCATCAAATAACTGGAAAAGTTTTTCTTGTTTCAAAGGGGAGTGTGACACAAAAACATTTAGAACCACCTTATTCACGCTAGCGCCATCTTTGATTTTTAATGGGAATGAAAAGAGGCTGTGAGGGATAGATGTATCATCTTGCCTGAATAAGGTCTATGCATCATATATTAAGCGTTCCTGTGGGCGGCTTCCATATGTCGCATTGTACAGGATTAAACATGTGCAATGTACTGTATATCATATTTGCAATAAAGTTAATTTTCTACCATTAAGATTTACATTTATGTGTCCATCCGTGGAGTTGTCCAGTTGTGGTTATCCGGATCTCGAGACACCTGCGATCTACTCTATTTGTGGCACTTTGTCTAGCTTTTTGTGGAACTAGCTAAGACGTGTTTGGTGTGAACGGCCCCTAACACAACCTGACCTAATCAAGTGTGCCGCACAAGCCCTCAAAAGTGAAGCCAAAACGTCTCGATCGCCCCCCGGTGGCTGGTCCTAGTATAGGTCATAAACCCCGCCTCCCCATGTTATTCACCGGGACGTGAGACCAACTAAACAATTAAATTACACTTCCCATATCTTTTTTCCAAAGATAGTTTCTGTCATTTACTGTCGTTTCTATCACGTTGATGTCATTTCAAGTGTTTGTTTTCAAAATAAGTTTGTTTTTAGTTATTTGATGCTATAAAAACGGTGCTGTGACATCATGATTGACAGCTGTGATTGACAGGTTCTCTGAGCGAAGTAGTCACTGAAGCACCAACTGACGTTTTTCGGGATCTTCGGAGGACTGAGGAGATTGGAGCTTTAAATTTAATATCTAAATTTCTATAATTAATTATTTCACACCGTCATAATTCAGAAGTCAAAAGAGCAGGGGCGTGTGCTTGCGATTGATTCGGCGAGAGTGAGGGCGGGGCCTTGATTTCGCGGCTTTATTTCCTGCTCACTACTGCGCAGGTCTGGTCCCGAAATCGCAACTGCGCAGACTCAAGTCCCAAGATGTCAGCTCCATATCGGGACACTGGCGGCTTCAGTTCTCACCAATGGAAAAGAGCGAAGGGGCGTCGGCCATCTTTTTTTACAGTCTATGGACCTAATGCATGTAGGCCTAACATTTTGAAGAAACAGGTTTATTTAATAAAATAACAATTAATCATGCATGGTTAGCCTACCCTAGTTTGTGAATTTGTATATCATAGGGTCATTGCATGAGTAAGTAGTGAGTTATAATAACGAACAATATGTTATTAATATGCAAATATTCCCAAAAGCAGCTTCACACATCGTTATCATTATTATTTATCCCACTGTAATGATATGAAGATGCATTGTGTGTAGCATAATTCTGGCACTGTAGGGTAAAAAGCTAAATTGCAACTGATTTTATTTCCAAGCTGCCCCCCAAAAAATACCAGCAATCAATATATTCCACGAGTTGTAAAAATGTGCATTGAGAGGCTCATCTTGATTGAGACATATTGTACAGTAGGCTGGTCCAAATATAATAACAATTTTGTTCTTTATATTTTCATTTTGGTAACTGAACAGCTACAGATGTGCACAATTCCTTAGGGATCAAACCAGTTGCCCAGCCACGCCCTAGCAACCATCCAAAGCACCTGATCAGCCATATAGCAACATGGGCCATTTCTCTGCACCAGAAAATCGAAGATGCATGGGCATGAGGCCTCTGGTGGGACACTGAAGCACAGAGTTTTGCCTCGGCAAGCACCACTCACATTTTTATTTTTGACTTTTTCCAGAAAACGTACCAATGTAATTCATTAGTGTGTTTTCAGTGTCACAGATACGCCTGCATTACAGTAAATGTATGCCATTGCTTCATGTATTTATTATATTCATCACACTTCCATATCAATTCAATTATATTCACAGTAGTGCAATATAAATAGAAACATACTGTATGTTTTATAATACAAATATGAGACATATTCGCTGTCCCAGGAGTCAAACTCAACCTACTTTAAGTTCTCCGTACAAGTTTAAAATGAAACGTTCATCCTTATAAAGATTATTTATGTTATATAAGATGAATAGGCTATATTAAGTGGCATTAACATTGTATATGTATATATACAATGTTAACATTTATATAGCATGTATTGGATATATAGTTTCATCATCTGCACATGTGGCAGAATTATTCCACCACAAGGAGGTGCTGAATGTTTAAAAAAAAATATTTATTTTAACAGCAGATGTTTCTCTAAATGAAAGTGACATTGCAAATGGAAAATCTTATGCAATGGATGTTTGAGCAATTTTATTTGACCTTTGGAAGAATTGGCACATTTTGTGCAGTTTATTTATTCATTTATTTTGTGACGGATGTCCAAGGACTAAATCAATGTATTGACTTGTGTGAAAAAAGCTGAGAAATGTGTTCAGATGGTTTATAAGGCAATTAAACTGTAGATTCCTGAGACTTCTAATCTTCCTCTTGTTGTGCCTCCAGAAGTCCTGAATGTGAATGGACTGAACCTGCTCGGGATTCTGGGATCTGAAGGGGTTTGGCCCAGTGTCTATAATGTCCATCTCAATTTCTATCAGAAACATGAAGAGAATACGGCAACTCTGCATCACTATGAGAGAGAAGGGGCAGAGAGGAAATAGTACAAATATGGTATAATGAAAAACAGTATTCACAATAATTATGTGCAATTATTAAAATGTCATACTGAGTAAATAAACATGGAAGTATTTCCACATAAAATTTACAAATCGAGTAAATGGTAAAAGGTAAAGTACTACCTTTCCCTAACTTAAAACTTGACAAATGTCTTATATATGGCATTTCTTTTTAGGGTCCCGATTAGCACAATTTTCAAGGATCCCCAAACTTTGCACATTTGCATGTGGATTTAAAAAATTGAGTTACTCCACAGGACTTAATAACTGGTGATAAAATGTTACAGACTTGCTTACATATTTAGAGCAATGTTTAAATTCATGAGCAGCCATTATTAAGAATAGACCCGAATTATAGTAGAAAATGCCACTATGTTTAAAAAGTACTTCTATTCACATTTACATTTTTAGTTTTTGTATTTCACAGTTTATGATGAGGACAGTTGCACTGCAAGACAAAAATAAAATATAATAGAAAATAATAACAAATAATAAAATAAACATACAATTTAATTTAATTTAATGTAATTTAGCCACTGCTAAAAATAGGATGAGGACAGTTGAACTGCAAGACAAAAATAAAATAAAATGGAAAATAATAACAAATAATAAAATTCAAATAAAACTGAAATTATTTGAATTAAATTATTTTATTTGAATTTAATGTAATTTAGCCACTGCTAAAAATAGGATGAGGACAGTTGCACTGTAAAACAAAAATAAAATAGTTAATTTAATTTAAACTCAAATTTACTTAATTTTATGTATGAAGTCCCGTTTTGATATCGCATGTGTTCATTTGTACTCCTGGCACAAATAACTCAATTGCTGTTTCTGGAGGATTGCTATCATGAACAGATCGGATATCAATGTTGAACCCTTAGACCGATGAAAAGATGTATCATTTGTTAACATTAATTACATTTATAGACGGTAAATGATATATTAAATGTAAGCAGAGTGACGTCACCACCGCTGTGGGGTGAAAGGCCCCCTCGCCACCTTATTAGTAAAAATGAATTTCAATCAAAACAACCTTCCACAACTACCTCGTTTTACA
>NC_068317.1:33969323-34009323 GCF_025860055.1 Xyrauchen texanus | reverse complement strand
ATTTTTTTATTATTTTGCTAGAGTGCAAGACCCCCACTCTTATTACTGTATTGCAAGAAAATGTTTGATTTATTATTTAAATGGCAAGATATTTATACATCATGATAGTTTCTGTTGTACTGCCTTGACTACTTTATTATTAAAAACACTTGTACTACAGCAAAATTGTACATGAATAAAATACAGTGAAATTTACTTTAATTTTGAAGGTAATGCCAATTATAGTAACGAGAATCACCATTAAGATGACTGAGAACGACAACGAGTTCATCATCCGGACAGCTTTTGGTAATGAGAATTTTGGGGGGAAATGTTGCAATTAATGCAACCGTGCAGAAATCTGAACGGTGCAAAAAAAAAAAAAAAATAAAGCTTAATTTTCTTCAAGCAAAGCAACATTTCTTTAATTTTGGGGTGAAATGCATTTATGAGACCCTTATTTAAATCGCTGAATAGACGGAACATACAGAAATGAAACTAGAAAGTAACGCAAGACACCCAGGATCGGCTCCAGATACTCATGTTGACGTGTGTGTGTGTGTGTGTGTGTGTGTGTGTGTGTGTGTGTGTGTGTGTGAGTGTGTGAGAGAGAGCGTGCATGTTTGCAGTGGGTGGGTCTTGGCTCAGCGAGAAGTCGTGTGATTGGCTCAGTAGTTCATCTGCGTGTGTATTCATCAACATGGCTCTGTTTTGGTCTATAATGTTTGTTTCGTGAAGAGAGACTGTTGTCATGTTCCTGTGTGTGTGTGTTTGTGTGTGCATGTGGAAGCGTGTGTCAAAGCGGCCGTGGTCTGTGCAGTCCGTCAGTGTCTGGGGTGAGTTGGGGCGAGTGTGTGCCCTTGCTGGACGTCCAGTCGCCTAGAGACGCCTGCCCGGCTTTCCGATGGGCCAGTCTGTGTGTGATGGAGAATCCAGCGTTCCCTTCTAACTGCGATAAAACCACCAGAACCTGCCTGCAGTGAACAACAGGAAACACAGTTTATCTTAGGATCTGTGGTGTAGGTTGCATGTCTCATTAAAAACAATTAAATGAATGCAAATGCGAACGCTTTGTTTACCTGTGCAAGGGCTGCACGCTGTCGATGGTTTTCAGGCTGCCTCGAGTCGACACCACATTGAAGCTGTCAGTACAGTCACATGACACATGAAGGTAGTACTTCGGGTGACGGTTCTCCACGACAACGATAAGCCCCGCCCACCCATGAGTGAGATAGTAACATGTCATGCCTTCCCGACCCTGAGACACAGAGACGAACAAAAACCATCAATGCTTTTCGTTTTCTGCAATTAACCTTCAGAGACCCAAGACTTGATATTGATGATATTTATTTTCTCTTCCTTTTTTTGTTGTGTTTTTAGGAAGCCACTGGTTTTAAAAATGTTGTTTTGTGGTGAATTGTGGAAAACTTAAATTGCAATGCAGGGCATTCAGGGAAGCACATTTCACCACTGTTGTTTAGACAGTAAGTGAAAGCTGAATTCACAACAAAACTCAACACACAAAATTATATGAAAAAGAATTAATTAAAAGCAATAATGGTAAAATAAAGAACAGTTTAGACTACTCAAAACTAACAGGACTTTTGATATTGATTATGTACGTTTAACCCTTATGTTGTGTTCTGGTCATTTTGACGCAGGCGACTTTATTTGATTACAAATTGTTTTTTTAATTTTTTTTTACTTACTCCAATTGGAATAAAATTCCTTGAATTTGTTCACATATGGTTTCTGAAAAGACCCCAAAAAACGGGACAATTTTCTTAACATGGTTTTGGTTTTATTTCACTTTGTTACACGTGTTGTGTTCCTGGTCAAAAATGACCGGCCATTTAAAATTAATGAAATATCATTAAAATATCACTCATGCACGCACGCACACACACACACACACAAACACTCACACACACACACACACAAACACACACACTCACACACACTCACACACCCTCACACACACAAACACTCTCACACACAAACACTCTCACACACACAAACAAACACAAACACTCACACACACACACACAAACACACACACTCACACAAACACACACACACAAACAAACACACTCACACAAACAAACACACACTCACACAAACAAACACACTCACACACACACACACACTCTCACAAACACTCACACACAACACACACACACACTCACACAAACACACACACACTCACACACACACACAAACAAACACACTCACACAAACACACACACACACTCACACAAACAAACACACTCACACACACACACACACACACTCACACAAACAAACACACTCACACAAACACACACACTCACACAAACAAACACACTCACACACACACACAAACACACACACACTCACACACACACACACAAACATTCACACTCACACACACTCACTCACTCACACACACAAACACACTCACACAAACACACACTCTCACAAACACTCACACAAACAAACACACACTCACACAAACAAACACACTCACACAAACACAAACAAACACACTCACACAAACAAACACACACTCACACAAACAAACACACTCACACAAACAAACACACTCACACAAACAAACACACTCACACAAACAAACACACTCACACAAACAAACACACTCACACAAACACAAACAAACACACTCACACACGCACACAAACATTCACACTCACACACACTCACTCACTCACACACACAAACACACTCACACAAACACACACTCTCACAAACACTCACACAAACACACACTCTCACAAACACTCAGACAAACACACACTCTCACAAACACTCACACAAACACTCACACTGAAACACACACTCTCACAAACACTCACACAAACACACACACACACAAAAACACTCAGACACAAACACCCTCACACACAAACACTAACACAAACACTCACTCACACACACTCACACACACACACACACACACACACACACTCACAAACACACACTAACACTCACAAACACTCACACACAGACACACACAGACACACACTCACACACACACACACACACTCACACACACACTCACACAAACAAACACACTCACACAAACACACACAAACACACTCACACAAACAAACACAAACACACTCACTCACACACACAAACACACTCACACAAACACACATTCTCACAAACAAACACACTCACACAAACACACTCACACAAACAAACACACACTCACACAAACAAACACACTCACACAAACACACACAAACACACTCACACAAACAAACACACTCACACAAACACACACAAACACACTCACACAAACAAACACAAACACACTCACTCACACACACAAACACACTCACACAAACACACACTCTCACAAACACTCACACAAACACACACACACACACAAACACACACAAACACACACTCTCACAAACACTCACACAAACACACACACTGAAACACACACTCTCACAAACACTCACACAAACACACACACACACAAAAACACTCAGACACAAACACCCTCACACACAAACACTAACACAAACACTCACTCACACACACTCACAAACATACACACACACACACACACACACTCACAAACACACACTAACACTCACAAACACTCACACACAGACACACACAGACACACACAGACACACACAGACACACACTCACACACACACTCACACACACACACACTCACACACTCACACACTCACACACACACTCACACACACACTCACACAAACAAACACACACTCACACAAACAAACACACTCACACAAACACACACAAACACACTCACACAAACAAACACAAACACACTCACTCACACACACAAACACACACACACAAACACACACTCTCACAAACAAACACACTCACACAAACACACACAAACACACTCACACAAACAAACACAAACACACTCACTCACACACACAAACACAAACACACTCACACAAACACACACTCTCACAAACAAACACACTCACACAAACACACTCACACAAACAAACACACACTCACACAAACAAACACACTCACACAAACACACACAAACACACTCACACAAACAAACACACACTCACACAAACAAACACACTCACACAAACACACACAAACACACTCACACACTCACACAAACACACACTCTCACAAACACTCACACAAACACACACACACACACAAACACACACAAACACACACTCTCACAAACACTCACACAAACACACACACACAAAAACACTCAGACACAAACACCCTCACACACAAACACCCTCACACACACAAACACACAAACATACACACACACACACACACACTCACAAACACACACACTAACACTCACAAACACTCACACACACACACACTTACATGTGAACTGGCTTCTTTTCTACTGAAGACTTTCTCGGTTCATTTTGCAGCCACATTGTCCATTAGACTAGTAAACAATGAATTATTTCTTACTAGGCCACACATTTACTGTATATTTAAATAATGTGTAGCTAAAGGTAAAAGAGTTCCCTAATGAGTTCAAAACAGTGAGGTATAGATCTTCTATATAAGCTGATAAAGAAATGAGCAACACTGGCTTCAGATCGGGACCGTTAGAGAAAAAGGGGTTTCGGTGCGTCCTTAGTTCAGAGTGTCAGCTACTGTAATGTAGAATCAGATGCTTGAACGTGTGTGATGTCGAACCTCGTGTCTCTCTCCCTTGTTCTCCGTCAGTAGGATGATGGCATCAGCAAGCGTTGTGGACGTGGCCTCCACCTGCTCCACCATCACCTGTCTGGAACTGTAGATGGCCAAGATGTACCCTGGGAAATCCTGATTGGGTCTCCGGGCGTTGGTGGGACTAGACACTGACACAACACACACACACACACACTTGACATTTCAGATGACCTGAAAAACGTGCCATAATGTTGCTATTAAAGGGACAGTTCACCCAAAAATGTAAATTCTCTCTTCATTTAATCACCCTCATGCCATCCCAGATGTGTATGACTTACTTTATTTCCGGAGAACACAAATGAAGATTTTTAGAAGAATATCTCAGCTCTGTAGGTCCAATGCAATGCAAGTGAATGGTGACCAGAACTTTGAAGCTCCAAAAAGCACATAAAAGACACAATTGGTGCATGAGAACGGACCAAAACATAACTCCCTTTCACTGTATATCTTGCCACTACAGTCTCTAATCAGAATCATGATTTCAAGCTCGATTACACGTCCTAGTTCTTGATGCATGTGCAGAGTGCTAGATGGCGCTAGGAAGTGTAATAGAGCTTGAAATCATGATCGCCAAGGAGACTGCTGATGTTATATTTTGACCTGTTCTCACCTAAAACCAACTGAATCACTACTGAAGACATGGATTAAACCACTAAAGTCTTTTGGATTACTTTTATGCTGCCTTTATGTGCTTTTTGGAGCTTCAAAATTCTGGTCACCATTCACTCCTATTGAATGAAAATCTTAATTTGTGTTCTGGTGAAGTAAGTAAGTCATACACATCTGGGACGGCATGAAGGGTGAATAAATGATGAGAGAATTTGTATTTTTGGGTGAACTGTCCCTTTAACTCTATTATTTTATTATTTATTATGTTATATGAAGGTCACATTCAGGGCTGGACTGGGAAGAGAAATCGGCCTGGGATTTTACATGGCAACTGGCCAAAAACAAGTTCCCCTGGTGGGGGGTAGCCAAAAGTTGTTGAGCGGGGGGTTGGGGGGGTTCGCTGTCCTTTTTCTGCAAATCGTGGCACCGTTTTGTGGTCCGTTCTGCATAACGCGACGGCTCATTTTATCTTATCGTGACCCACCGCACCGGCCCGCTCGGTTCTCCCACTGGCCAGTCCGCCCCTGATCGGCCCTAAAGTGCATCGGCCCACCGGGAAAATGCCCGGTACGCCAGATTACCAGTCCAGCCCTGGTCACATTAAAACAGTTTTAGCCCTATTAAAAATGTAAAATCCATTATAAAAATGCTAACGATTACACATTTTAACAAGAAGAGAAATACATATAGATTAATTCAATATTTATTGAGTGAAAATCACTTATAGCATTTTTTTAAAATAAAATGACGACTGTCCCGCAGTTGTGGGGTAATTTCCACCACACCAATCAATTTTGCTCCTAATTAAAGTTTTATCAAATGACAGAAATCGACAGAAATTCAAACTCATGTGATTCATGTACATACACTTTTGAGTGTCACCGAGGTTGAAAAAACATCTATTTCTGAATTTGTTTGTGTATGTACCTGGTGTTGAAGCTCCCGTGAGGTCCATCTGCCAGTGATTAAAGGCACAGGACACCACGGCATACTCGCCCGGCTCCAGCATGACATCACAACCTACAAACTTCTTCACCGCACGTTTACTGTGCGCCAACAGACGCCCCAGAACCAGTTTATTCCCGTTACCAAACGACGCCCGGAACACCATAATACACAGATCCAACAGGTGACTATCAGCCGTATCTGACCGCCTAGAAACCACAGAGAGATTGCATTTTATTTCGTTGTTTTTAAATGAATATTTCATGTTTTAAGCATTGAATACAGCAGAGCGGCTTTGGCATCACACTTGTAGCCTTGTGTACTCGTTTGAGTTACCTGCTGCCTTCCTGGAAGAGCGCGAACTCCAGCGCGGTTCTCTCCAGGACTGTGAGAGCGGTTACAGTGACCGGTTTACTCGCCCGACAGGGGAAACAGCCCTGCAGACGAACTTCCTGCCAATCAGGATGAATCTTACAGATATCCACTGAGTCAAAGTGTCTACAAACACAAACAAACAACTACAAATTAAAAAGACAACAGAAAAACTGGCACATACATCATTTTAAGATGATTAGCGTCAGTCGATAAACATACCCAATTGGCCGATAAAGAGAAATGTCTTAGAGTCAATTCCAAAATCTATTAAATGTATTAATGGATAAGGAACATTTATTGTTTTCAAATTTGAGAGAATTGTGATTAAAGGTACTTGGCGCAGTTTATTGACTTCACGTTACATTTACAAAAGTGTATCGGATTGTGCCTGTAACGTCACCATTGTTTCAAAGTACAAATACTTCATATATTCTCTCAATAGATATGAGACCATAAAAGCTGCACACACATCCCAATTCTACTGTTTAAAACATATCATTTAATAAATAATAGTAAACACTGTTTTAGATGGAGAATATTGTGTCACGCTGCAGGACATGTAAACATCCCAAAAGTATTTAATGTAAAATACCCATTACTATTATAAGACTCATTTCAACATAGAACAAAAAACCACTATTTAAATAATAATAAATACAAATTATAGAATTACTGCAATTAATTATATAAATAATTAACCATTTAAATTCTGATAAATTATTTATATATATAAAATTAATACAAATGTTATGTGTGAAATATCCATAAATATCATGTAAATTAAGACTTCAATTTCAACATACAGTGTAAAAAAATAGTAAAAAGTAGAATTTTATTAATAATTAAAAAATAAATTGTAATATAAATAATAATAATAAATAATAAACAATAATTATATGATAAATATACAAAAAAATATATATAGTATAATAAAACAATTGTAATATAAATAATAAAAAAATTTAAATAATTGTAATATGATAAATATACTAAATAAAAAAATATATATAGTATAATAAAATAAAACAATTGTAATATAAATAATAATAATAATAATGTAAATAATTATATGATAAATATACAAAAAAAATATATATATATATATATATATATATATATATATAGTATAATAAAACTATTGTAATATAAATAATAATAATAAACAATGTAAATAATTATATGATAAATATACAAAATTAAAAAAATATATAGTATAATAAAAAAATTGTAATATAAATAATAAAAAAATTTAATAATTGTAATATTATACTATATATATTTTTTATTTAGTATATTTATCATATTACAATTATTTACATTTTTTATTATTTATATTACAATTGTTTTACTTATTATACTATATATATTTTTTTATTTAGTATATTTATCATAAGTAAAACAATTGTAATATAAATAATAATAATAACAAATGTAAATAATTATAATATGATAAATATACTAAATCAAAAAAATATATAGTATAATAAATAAAACAAATGTAAATTATTATAATGTGATAAATATACAAAATAAAATAAAAAATATAGTATAATAAAACAATTGTAATATAAATAATAATAAAAAATGTAAATAATTATATGATAAATATACTAAATAAAAATATATATAGTATAATAAATAAAACAATTGTAATAATAATAATAATAAACAATGTAAATTATTAGAATATGATAAATATACTAAATATATATAGCATAATAAATAAAATAATTGTATTAACATACTTCCTAAAATAAATAATAAACAATTAAAACATATACATATATGTGTGTGTGTGTGTGTGTGTGTGTGTGTGTGTGTGTGTGTGTGTGTATATATATATATATATATATATATATATATATATATATATATATATATATATATAATATATAATTTATTATACAAATAAATAATATTTCTTTAAGGTATAATCTACAAACACGCTTTCCATCAAACCTCACAGTTACACTTTAACACATAACAAACATTACAGCAACGTTTTTTAGTTACAGCATAATTTTCTGTAAAGCTTTGAAACGATGTGTGTTGTTAGAAGCGCTATACAAATAAAAATATCTTGACTAGATAATAATAAAATGTAATCGAATATTTAAATCCTCTTAATTGAATCCTATTAATTTAGAGAAATAAATCTTCTGACATTATGGCTCAAATTAACACAATGCAACAGATGAATCAATTAAAGTCTTACTTAATGAAATCTCCATATTCAATCCAGAAGACGCCCTCACTGCTGCCGTGAGCCATCAGTTCATGACGCAGGTTTTGCGGCCAATCAGCCCACTCGTCCGACCATGAACCGTTCCAGGAGAACCGGCCCCACGGGTTCCTCAAACGCAGCAGTCTGAAACACACAACCAAACATCCTTCATGAGTTTATCCAGCACTGACATCACTGAGCAGAAGTCACAGTTACTGTTCTGTCAATCAAATGGATGAGTGCACACGTCACTTACTTTATAAAGTATCCATGACTTATGACAAATAATTATCTTCATTTATTTGCTTTATTCAAGCGAGTGGAACCATCACTGTGTCAATAACAGCGTTTTATTCAGCATGCATGCTGTGAAGGTGTGCGGCTCACCTGTAGCCCTGAACATCTCTGACGTCCAGTATAGAGTAGGCGTGTCGTGGGCGGAGCCCTAGAGATTCATAAACCGCATCATCCACCTTCATGTTCCCGCCCCCACAGGACGCCCCCATCAGAAAACTGAGACACACAGAACACAAAAATCACTCAAAAACCAAAACCATTTCATGAATATTTATAAGCATTAATTATATACCATTAATATTCAACACAACAACAAAAAACACATACTTAAGTATTTATTCATCCACCACAATTTTTTTTACAAGAGTGTGTGTTAATATTGTAATATAAATAAACTTTATGCAATACATCATAATAAAAGGGTTATAATTCAACTGATATTGTGCATTTAAACTAATATTAGTACGTAAGCAGGGACGGATTACTGACCGGGCCAATGGGGCCAGTGCCCAGGGGCCCTTGACTGCCCGAGAGTGCCCTGGGATTAACCCCCCACTTGAAAACCCTTTTGGGCATGAACAACGACCCCTCCACCCCCGCTCAACAACTTTTGGGTGGAGTGGGGCCCTTGGAGAAAATTGGCCCAAGGGCCTTTGCAAGTCATAATCCGTCCCTGTACGTGTACGTAAGCACTAGAAATGGGAAGCGAAAGGAATTTAACGATTCACACCCATCTCCCGACCCCCTCCCGTTTTGTAATTTCTCCCGGGAAACTCCCGTAATTTGTATGACCCAAACCTCGTTATAAGAGTAATCACATCAATATATTATTCCAAGGTTGTCCAATTGCCAGATCTAGTATCACACAATAGGCACATCATACACATGTCAACCCATTTGTGACCTCAACCTGGCAACCTACAACCCAGTTGTGACCTCAACCTGGCAACCTACAACCCAGTTGTGACCTCAACCTGGCAACCTACAACCCATTTGTGACCTCAACCTGGCAACCTACAACCCATTTGTGACCTCAACCTGGCAACCTACAACCCAGTTGTGACCTCAACCTGGCAACCTACAACCCAGTTGTGACATCAACCTGGCAACCTACAACCCAGTTGTGACCTCAACCTGGCAACCTACAACCCAGTTGTGACCTCAGCCTGGCAACCTACAACCCAGTTGTGACCTCAACCTGGCAACCTACAACCCAGTTGTGACATCAACCTGGCAACCTACAACCCAGTTGTGACATCAACCTGGCAACCTACAACCCAGTTGTGACATCAACCTGGCAACCTACAACCCAGTTGTGACATCAACCTGGCAACCTACAACCCAGTTGTGACCTCAACCTGGCAACCTACAACCCAGTTGTGACCTCAACCTGGCAACCTACAACCCAGTTGTGACCTCAACCTGGCAACCTACAACCCAGTTGTGACCTCAACCTGGCAACCTACAACCCATTTGTGACCTCAACCTGGCAACCTACAACCCATTTGTGACATCAACCTGGCAACCTACAACCCATTTGTGACCTCAACCTGGCAACCTACAACCCAGTTGTGACCTCAACCTGGCAACCTACAACCCATTTGTGACCTCAACCTGGCAACCTACAACCAATTTGTGACATCAACCTGGCAACCTACAACCCATTTGCGCTGTTGATATCTGCTGGTATAGTAGATGGGAGGAGAACACTTATGTGGTTCTCCGGCGAAAAAAACCCAAAATATATACATGTAAATTTAACAAAAGCTGGATGGAAGAATTTATGTTAATATCTCGTGGCCATATCAACAATGCCCACGCCTTTTGCAAAGTGTGCCGCACTGATTTTGATATAGGACACGGTGAGGGAAATGACGTTACTCAGCACATTAAATCAAAACGGCCAAATTTTTATGTATTTAGCCTGCCTCTGCCATCCATGGGATATCGGGCATTTTCCCGGTGGGCTGATGCACTTTGTAATGGCCATCGTGAGAACAGAGCGGGCTGGTGGGTCTGCCGCGATAAGCTATACTGAGCCACCGTGTTATGCAGGAAAGGACAGCGAACCCAAACACACTGTATGTTCATGATTCAAAAGCACTGGCTCATAAGAGTCATTCATTCCGAATAAGAATCAGTTCTCTTTTTCCAACCCTAGACGGGGGTGTTCCTCATGAAGAAAGGTGCCTTTTAATTTCACAAAGCGACTTTAAATGTTTTTAAAAACAGCAAAGCTAAGTTCTGATTGCAAGTCTTACCCGGCCTCTTTGGAGCTGAGCATCTTGGCCCATATGAGATCCGTGTCGATTGGTTCTTCTCGTGGATTGGTCGAGCTCACCTGCAGCATCAGGCTTTCGCAGGGGGCGCCGGTGAGCGTAGCCAAACCCTCGATGGCACGACCCGCCTGCAACGCAAAATACGACCCGTGCAGCTTCGCAAGAGCCTTTTCTATCAGCGCCACCCACAACTGCCTCCGCTGGGCCTGGCAAAGCAAAAGACAGCGAATGAAAGAGGATAGAAACAAAGAGAAAGACTGTAACAATGAAACCTACAAGCTATTGAGTCGGAAATTAAGTAAACAGGCACGCAAGTAGGGCAGGAATATAAAATTACATTTAACATTGCAAGAATATTGTGAATATTAGCAAAGCACTAAAATAACGTCTTTCATCCGTACAATGTTTTATAACAGTATTTAACCCCCATTTAACAAATGTCCCACACACACATTGACACAACACAAACAAAACAAATGCTACGACAGAAACAAACCTGCGAAAACAGCAGAAATCCATATTCGTCGCACGGCAGCATGTCATCCACCAGCACTGTGGTCCACGTCCCATCCTTACATAGCCGCACCTGATACGCTCCCTCTGTACATATAGTTCTGGTGATCATCACACGCTCGACCAATTCAGGCCGCTCCGCCAAGACCGCAAGAGCGCTTAAGAACCTGTGTGTGTTTGACGATAGAGACAACACAATGAAGATTTAACTCCTACATCACTTCCACTGAAAAACTGCTAATATGATGATAACTAGACGCCACTGAATTAATCATATAATGAGTTCTTGTACGCCATATGTAAACTCGTACGCCATTTCCAACTCAGCCAAACACAAAATTCTCTTACCAGCAATTTCCTAGTAGGCCTTGCAGTATGTCCGAGGGGCGGGGCGTCCTGAACACTGACCATTTCACACCGCGATCCTTAATGTTACTGCAGTTAATCTCGTGTGGGCGGAGCCACTTTTTGATTCGCTGCTGGACGCTGTCATTCTCAGGAAACCCGACAGAAAGCGGTCCAGGAGGAAAACTGTCGTCGACGAAGTTCACAGCGTTCTACAACAAGCAACATAAGAACTGCGTAAGACACTGTGACGGGTGATTCGTAGCTGGATCTCACCATTAGACGCACACACCAACAGGACACACAAGTTTAAAGGGACTTTCATACTGACAGCGATTAAATTGTCGGAGGTGGGCATGTTGCTGTAGAATAGGCTGGGGCAATTTCTTATAATTTTGGTATTATATTTTTGCTAATATTACTGAATAGTTTTAACTTTATATATTTCATGTTTCAGATGTCAGGAATAATGTGTTTTTTCCCCCTCCCCTTTTCTCCCCAATGACTCCCCAAAGTCCTCGTGGTGGCATAGTGACTCGCCTCAATCCGGGTTGTGGAGGACGAATCTCAGCTGCCTCCGCGTCTGAGACCGTCAATCTGCGCATCTTATCACGTGGCTGGTTGAGCGCGTTACCACGGGGACGTAGCGCGTGTGGAGGCTTCACGCTATTCTCCGCGGAATCCACGCACAACTCACCACACGCCCCACCGAGAGCGAGAACCACATTATAGCGACCTCAAGGAGGTTATCCCATGTGACTCTACCCTCCCTAGCAACCGGGACAATTTGGTTGCTTAGGAGACCTGGATGGAGTCACTCAGCACGCCCTGGATTCAAACTCACGACTCCAGGTGTGATAGTCAACGTGGAATAATGTATGTTTAAAGCAAGTCTATGTGGGAACTTTTTTACTATAAATTCTCCCGGTGGCGATATGCACGAAAAATGCAAATCGGCAAAAACAAAAGAAGAACAATGTAAAAGTAATAGTGGATATTTCTAGTAAAATAGGACTTGATATGACTTCTGAAACATGGATTAAACCACTGGAGTCGCATTGACTAATTTTATGCTGCCTTTATGTGCTTTTTGGAGCTTCAACGTTCTGGTCACCATTCACTTCCATTGTATGAACCTAAAATGCTGAGAAATTGTTCTAAAAATCTTTGTTTGTTTACAGCAGAAGAAATAAAGTCCAAATCTGGGATGGCATGAGAGTGCATAAATGATGAAAAAATTTTCATTTTTGGGTGAACTGTCCCTTTAATAATTGACCAACAATGCAGAGATAAAACCGATATAAGTTTGAATTCAAAACATCAACACTTTAGACAGCAGAAGCATTTTAAAGGTGCACGCCATCATTTTTCTTGCAAATTGTTACACTTTTAAACAAAAGGAAATATTATTAGCAGAGTAGTATTTTGGAAAAGCATGCTTAAAATGATGCACACTCACATGCTATAAAGACACTACCAGTCTTAGATAAAAGCTTCTTTATTCTGCTTTATAACTCAACTTTGTTGCATTAGCAAGAGTCATCCTTCAGGTCACCTCAAATTGCCAGTACCCATCGAAAATGACTTCAGGTCACTTTTTCACTGCAAAACGCAGCCAGTGTGAACATCCCTTAAAGTTCTGCAATGACCTTCAGCTACGCTAAACCTTCATACAGTGTGTATATCCTCATGGGCAGCAGCTGATTATTCTTTTGCTGTAGAAAAGCACGTGTATGCTGGAGAAATAGGGGTCATTTGAACTCTGGGGAGCCGTTTAATTGCTGCTGCAACCGTTTCTAAAAATACGTCTCCTAGGTTGCGTGTGCAGACAGACGCAGATTGGGTAGACGCCTTCAGATATGGGAGTTCGGTCAAATATATAACTTGCATTTGAGGTTGTTTTTGAAGTGTGATCATGTTTACATTTGCACAGATATAGTGCGCTGACGTTTCTGTGACAATTACATTATTTTAATACAGCCAAATGTGCAAAAGATGCATGCAATCCATCATGTGTTGCTTAGACGGGGCTCAAACGGCAATCTAGTGTACTGTAAAATATCCAGCATATGGATGCAGGCTTTTAGAGTATAGCTTCTAAATGAGTGTGTTTTTGATGCTAACATTTCCGCTACGGCAGCTATTTTGAAGTTGGAACATTTTGGGTCAATCCACAGCTTCAATAACATTTGGAATTGAAGGAATATTCCAGGGAAAGTACAAGTTAAGGTCAATTGACAACATTTGTTGCATGATGTTGATTACCAGAAAAAAATCATTCGGACTCGTCCCTTGTTTTGCAGTGAGGAACTTACCTGTTACCAGTGAGGAAGTGAATGGGGCCAGCCCATAAACATTGAAATACACACCGTTTCAAAACGTTAACATTGTACATGCTAACATGATGTTAGTGTGATAACATCTGGGAATTATCAGCATTGCGGCATTTATTCACATTCCAGATTACAAGGTTTTCCACTGTTATGTCGTCATGGCAACTAAGCAGTAATATTAGTCATAACTTTACACAGATAAGGCTTTTAGTGTGATTTTATCATGTTAGCATATATAAAGGTTTATTTCTTGTGTCTCTACTTTTGAAACATTTGGCATTTTAACGTTTATGGACTGGCCCAATTCACTTCCATTGTAAGTGCCTTAATGAAATGGCAATTTGTCTTTTATTTTCTTCTTTTTAATAAACGAGGGACCAGTCAAAGTTATTTTATTTTTTTTGGTAATCAACATTATGCCACAAATGCTGTCAACTTAACTTGTACTGAACCCCGAATTTTCTTTTGAGATCCATCTCGCGTGATCAGATCACAATTGGATGGCACGGTGTCCAAAGTGTCTTGGAGACATGTGACTGGATTACAAGGTGGTCTGGGAAAGTATTTGCATCCTGGAAAATATTGAAAGGCCTCCTTACTCACGTAATGCAAAATGACTGCAGGATATATTGGGGAAAGTGTATCAAAATAGTCCTAAATCTGGGTGGCGGAGGACGAATCTCAGTTGCCTCCGCATCTGAGACCGTCAATCCGCTCATTTTACCACGTGGCTTGGTGAGCGTGTTAACGTGGAGACATGGTGGTTTTGGAAGCTTCACTGCGGCATCCACACGCAACTCACCAGGCACCCCACCGAGAGCAAACCACGAGGAGGTTACCCCATGTGACTCTACCCTCCCTAGCAACCAGGCCAATTTGGTTGCTTAGGAGACCTGGCTGGAGTCACTCAGCACGCCCTCGATTCGAACTTGTGACTCCAGGGCTGTCAGCCACTTTACTCGCTGAGCTACCCAGGCCCCCTACGTTTTTCTTTTTTTTACTTTTTAAAACAAAACAAGGCCAGTGAACATTATCGGTCAACCAGTAAAAAGACATGTGAGTTAAAGGACCATGCCGTATCAGCTAATAATAACTGACCTGAAATCTGATGAATTGTGGTGTGCAAATTGCATCGAGCACTAACTATGTAGCTGGAACCTGATTTGCATTTTTGCTTTAGTGAATCAGGTGCTGAAATAACAAAGATAACACGTGCAAAATAAATGACACATCATTGGGTGCAATTCTTTCAGTCTCTTACCTCCCTACAGAAGCTGACAATATTTTCCAACAGTTCCTTGGCCTCGCCCTCATCTGTGCGTCTGCGCGCATCCACGTGCATGCTCTCCCTGCGTTTGAGTGGTTTCCTGATCTTGCGCAGACTCAGGTACTGCTGTGGCGTGTGACAGGCTCCACAATGCTTCATCCGTCCCTCGTTCAACAGCGTGCAAGCCGGACATGTCCACTGACATGCACTCTTGTCCGCCGATCCTCCGGCCGACGGCGAGGAAACGGAGGAGGAGGTGGAGCTACAGGCACGCGTGTGGGAGTGCGGTATTTTCCGTGAACACGAGGAACAGTTGGATGGCTCAGAGAAACCGTGTAGTTTGGACGATCCGCAGGCCGTGCAGTGGTCCGCTCCCGTCGGATTGCGTAACGTACATTTGGAGCACACCCACGAGCTGAAGTCTGGGCTTGATGGAGACGCTGGTGTAAAGCGCACTGATTCACCCAGCACGTCGATGACATCACCGCCCGATCCCGGACGAGACCCTCGGCATGCATCGCAACGACCCGCGGATGATGAGGGAGGAGCCGTCGGGGCAGAACATCCGGGGCACTTCCAGGAAGGTGGAGATGTGACTGGTGGGGCGGGGTTGTTGGGCTCCTCCTCCAGCACGCTGAGGCGCTTGATTGGGTAATTGTCCGATGATAGGACGGGCTTGTGTTTGGTAGGCGGGCACGTTGAAGGGGATGTAGGAGAAGGCGTGGGGTTTGGGGGCCGTCCAGGGGGCGGGACTTCCCTTCGACTGCGAGGCACAGGATTATTCTGAAGCGACGACAAGGAAGGGGGTAAAAAAGGGATGGGATTAGGGGGTGGAGATGGGGTTTTGGAAGGCACCTGGGGAGGCGAATCTTCAGTTAGATCAATGAGTAATGGTGCCGAAGCTCTCGCAGTCTGAGTCGGAAACCCAGCCACAGGTGTACAAACTTCTGGTACAACTAGCGCCTCGGGAGGAATCTTCGGAAGTGAGAGTTTCCTTGGGCCTCCGCACGCCGAGCACGACAACGCCACTGGAGTGTTTACCAGCGTACAACGAGGACAAGCCCATTCCAATGACCCCTCCACACTCATAGACACCTCCCCGTTTGGTTCAGCACTGCAAGACTCCTCATTGGCTACCTGACCTTTGGCTTCAGGACTTGAGGTGGACTCCACGGGAATGGGCGGGGTCTGTTTAGGTGGAAGCGGTCCATTGGGGGTAACTGGAGCAGCCCCACAGACGGAACAAGAGCCTAGTCCATGGTGATTGGTCAGGCTGCAGCGTGGGCAGGACCAGCGAGGTTCCTCGGCACTGCTGAGTCGCAGAATTTGGTTTAGATCCGGCTTCTGCCGAGGAGCCTCGCAAATGGAGCAGCGCAAGGAACCGCTGGAGTTAAGAAACGTGCAGCGCCCACATGACCAATCAGAGTTCCTCACGACTGTGGCCATCGAACCAGGAGAATGAGAGTGGCTGAAAGGGAGAGAGAAAACAATCAGTAGTTCATAAAAACACACAGAGCAGAGATTAAAAAAAAGAGAGGAGAATGAAAATCTTTAGTAAAATCGAAACAGATATATTTACCAGGCCAATTAATTGGACAATAGTTCGCTATTATGATATTATTGTTATTGGTCGATAACTTTGCTAACTTAGTCAATTATCTTAAAGGGATAGTTCTCCAAAACATTTTTAATTCTCCATCATTTACTCACCCTCATGCCGTCCCAGATGTGCATGACTTTCTTTCTTCTGCAAAACAAAAATGAAGATCTTTAAAAGAAAATTTAAGCTCTGTAGGTCCATACAATGCAAGTGAATGGTGACCAGAACTCAGAATGTCCAAAAATGAAATAAAGCCAGAATAAAAGTAATCCAACTGACTTGAGCAGTTAAATCAATATCTTCTGAAGATTTACAGTTAAAAAAGGACTTCAATATTGATCTGTTTCTCACTCACACCTATCATATCACTTCTGAAGACATGGATTAAACCACTGGATTACCTTTATGTGATTTCTGAGCTTCAAAGATCTGGTCACCATTCACTTGCATTGTATGGACCTATAGAGCTGAGATATTCTTCTAAAAATCTTAATTTGTGTTCTGCAGAAGAAAGAAAGTCATGCACATCTGGGATGGCATGAGGGTGAGTAAATGATGAGATAATTTTTATTTTTGGGTGAACTGTCCCTTTAAGTGTTATCTATATACACTCACCTAAAGGATTATTAGGAATACCTGTTCAATTTCTCATTAATGCAATTATCTAATCAACCAATCACATGGCAGTTGCTTCAATGCATTTAGGGGTGTGGTCCTGGTCAAGACAATCTCCTGAACTCCAAACTGAATGTCAGAATGGGAAAGAAAGGTGATTTAAGCAATTTTGAGCATTTCACAATCTGCTCAGTTACTGGGATTTTCACGCACAACCATTTCTAGGGTTTACAAAGAATGGTGTGAAAAGGGAAAAACATCCAGTATGCGGCAGTCCTGTGGGCGAAAATGCCTTGTTGATGCTAGAGGTCAGAGGAGAATGGGCCGACTGATTCAAGCTGATAGAAGAGCAACTTTGCCTGAAATAACCAATCATTACAACCGAGGTATGCAGCAAAGCATTTGTGAAGCCACAACACGCACAACCTTGAGGCGGATGGGCTACAACAGCAGAAGACCCCACCGGGTACCACTCATCTCCACTACAAATAGGAAAAAGAGGCTACAATTTGCAAGAGCTCACCAAAATTGGACAGTTGAAGACTGGAAAAATGTTGCCTGGTCTGATGAGTCTCGATTTCTGTTGAGACATTCAGATGGTAGAGTCAGAATTTGACGTAAACAGAATGAGAACATGGATCCATCATGCCTTGTTACCACTGTGCAGGCTGGTGGTGGTGGTGTAATGGTGTGGGGGATGTTTTCTTGGCACACTTTAGGCCCCTTAGTGCCAATTGGGCATCGTTTAAATGCCACGGCCTACCTGAGCATTGTTTCTGACCATGTCCATCCCTTTATGGCAACCATGTACCCATCCTCTGATGGCTACTTCCAGCAGGATAATGCACCATGTCACAAAGCTCGAATCATTTCAAATTGGTTTCTTGAACATGACAATGAGTTCACTGTACTAAAATGGCCCCCACAGTCACCAGATCTCAACCCAATAGAGCATCTTTGGGATGTGGTGGAACGGGAGCTTCGTGCCCAGGATGTGCATCCCACAAATCTCCATCAACTGCAAGATGCTATCCTATCAATATGGGCCAACATTTCTAAAGAATGCTTTCAGCACCTTGTTGAATCAATGCCACGTAGAATTAAGGCAGTTCTGAAGGCGAAAGGGGGTCAAACACAGTATTAGTATGGTGTTCCTAATAATCCTTTAGGTGAGTGTATATATATACATATATATACTTGAAAAGCTGATTAACCAAATTATATTTGGCTATTAAGAAATTATATTTATCAGCCAATAACTGCTGGCTCATTAAAGGGACAGTTCACCCAAAAATGAAAATTCTCTCATCATTTATTCACCCTCATGCCATCCCAGATGTGTAAGACTTTCTTTCTTCTGCAGAACACAAATGAAGATTTGCAAGTGAATGGTTACCAGAACTTTCAGGCTCCAAAAAGGAGATAAAGTCAGCATAAAGGTAATCCAAAAGAAAAAAAGGAGTTACATTTTGGCCTGTTATAACCCAAAGCCAACTGGATCACTTCAGAAGACATGGATTAAACCACTGGAGTTTGATGGATTAAGTTTAAGCTGCCTTTATGTGCTTTTTGGAGCTTCTGATCACCATCAAATTGGATTGTATGGACCTACAGAGCTGAGATATTCTACTAAAAATCTTGGTGAGAGAATTTTCATTTTTTGGTGAACTGTCCCTTTAAGAGAAGTGTTACATTCTTGCATTAGTTTTCAACATTTCAAAAACAAATGTTGGCGTTCCGGTTCAAACTGTTTACACTTTTTAAGAGAACGAAGAGGATTTAAATCTTTTATTCACTAAATCGCCTACAAAAGCTAAGCAAATTATGTGCATAAAACCACTTAGACGTGGATAAAGCTTCGTTTACATATGTGAAATGATCCAGGCTTAATCGGATTTAATGTAAATGGTGTAAGATATTGATGTCTAGCCATAATGAGCTCATGTTTACAGTTGATGAGAACCTCCCACACATGCACACAATAATTCACAAATCCCCGCACTGGAACAATGCACAAATATACTGTTTCTTTTCTCAAAATACACAATATGTTTAATTTAATGCACAAATAAATACTGAGCTGTTTGTATTGGTTTTCCTCCTTGAGAATGTCTGTTCGGCAGTCTTGACTTACTCATATACGCAATGAGCACTTCGTCTTATACTGGGGGCGTGGTTTAGTGTGATTGACAGCCAATGCGGGAAACCCTAGTTGCCTAATAGCCTTTCATTATGGGGGAAATATACAGTAGATTTGGCTATTTTTAAGAACAATCAAATGTGTTTTTCAGCTCATTTTCATTTCAGCGCATCACTATTGGACTGAAAGTGATCAAACGTTCCAACAAGAACAGGCAAGCAAGACATTTGGCAAACAAGAGCACACTTTAAACCTCTGTTTTATATGCTGTTGGTCTTTGGGTCAGTTTGCTGTAAGCATGCCGAGACACTTGGCCGAGTGTCATGAAAACAATATCACACACACGCAGCACAACGTTTGTACTGTGAGTCACAGTCATTAGCACAGCTCAAGCAGAACTGGCCCTCATCCCATTTCACTGTGTGTGTGTGTGTGTGTGTGTGTTTGTGTATGACTGACTCAATAGTGACACTAGCCATCAGACCGAGGAGGATCACGCTGATAAATAATGCAAAGAATCAAATCGCGTGTGAGTATTTGAGCATACAGTGTGTGCATGAGAGAGCTGCATCTTGCATGAGTGAAGAAAGTGTGTGCACATGTTAACATTGCTGCATGGAAAGCTGGGAATTACTGGCGAAAATAGTTTGTGTTTGTACGCGATATGTAAACCTTCCAACAGCATAATGTTTTTGGCTTCGGGCTGCCAGAAGTTATCTGACTACAACAGTGTTTCTCAACTGGTGGGTCCTGATCCAAATATTGGGTTGCAGGTGTGTTCTGATTGGTCAAGAGGTTGCAGACAGCAAGGGGAAAACAATGCAAAATGTGAATAATAAGATGCAACATAGTAAGGAAAGCAAACTAACAAGGTGAAAAGTTGTTTGTATTGTTCATATGTCACATGGCAAAAGCTAGCCAAATTAGGCAGATGCCAACATGAACAGGTTATGCAACATGCCCTCGTCCTCAAAAACCACGAATGAAACTACGCAAGGTAAAAGACAACATGAACTATGCCACATTATACACGGGTTTGTGCCGACCAATATGTTTCAAATTTCAGGAGACCTTTAGAATCCAAACACTATAAAAAATTGACATTTTTGTTTGATTTTGTGTGATAAACAATTTTGGTACTGGGGTGCCACTTGACGTCCAATGTAAAATCAGGGTCCTGATGCAAAACCACTGGTCTATCCTTTATACTTGAGCTACACGTGTTACATTTACTGTAAAAATCTGGCGGCTGTTATTGCCAGAAATTCACCGTTAAAAATACGGTAACGCTTCAGGCTTTACGGGATGTAATTTTGATGCCTGTATATTTGCATTTAATGCAATACGATGCATTACTCTCATTTATATGATTAAATACTAAACTTAATATACTAACCTTCTGAAACTAAAAATCTGCTTTTCACTTTATAATGTATTGTTATACACACTGTATTATTTACAGGAAGGCACATGATGACAGGAAGTTCATCACTAGGTGCCCTTCCGGGAGCAATGACCAATAAACATGTAGAGACACACAAACACTAAACACCATCAGGGTAACACGTGTGAAATTTTAATAATGCATTATAAGAAGAAACAACTATTCCCATAAAATATAATGAAATGCAATGGGTCACGCAGGTGATTCTGGGAACGCCCGATTATTGTTTTCGTAAACCGTAATTTTAACAATAATTTACCGTAAAAACTGTAATCTCTTGTTAAACATAATATACATTTTTACCGTTAATTATATGGTAAAATCATACTTTTTACTTGTAAAAAAAAACACTGTACTGTAAAATTACATTTTTAAATATATTATAATTTTTTACCGTATTTTTTTATGTAACTGCTCATTTACCAATTAACGATTTTTTACTGTAGCATTTTTACAGTCTTTTACCGTTAAAATTACGGACAGTTCTGCATCTATTTGCATTCTAGTTTAAGATGTTCTATATGCTTCAGAGATATTACATGCTTTTCTACATATTCAGGGTGTCGTGCATACTAACAGAAACTTGGAAAAGGATCGTATAGATATTGTCTAATTAGTTTTCTGGGTAAATCTACATACATATAATTACTCAACACTGTCATGTGTAATATAACTACAAAATAGTTTAGGCTGTAATGTCAACCTAAAACATTATTCGGCACAAACAAGTGTTGTCAGGATACCAAAATTTCAGCTGTCAGTACCAGTAAAATTTCACGATTCTCAATACTCATTTCGAGTATATATATATTTTTTATATATATACACACACCACAGTTAGTTCTGGTCCTCGAATCTGATTGGACGAGAGACGTTCCATCAGCACTGATGGTCTGACAGCATCAGCACTCGGACGCTTCACTGTGTGTGTCACTCTGCTTGTGTTTGTGTCGTTCTAAACTAAAGTGTAAGAGCAGTGCAGATGTGTTAAGAGCTACTGTTTGTCTTTTTGTTTCTCTTTTTGTACATTACATATGATCACTATTTTAATTGGATTATTTGTCCATTTCAGTGTAAAAGGAGTTACAGCACATGCTCATGGGCATGTGAGCATTTGAAAGCAGCCTGTCAGTCAGACAGCGTCCCGGTATCGTTACATCTTTTTTTATTTTAGTACAAACTTGGTACCGAAGTACCGGTACGTTTGACATCACTAACCTGAACGCAAACGCTATTAGTTAAACAAGCACGATTTCTTGTGTCACTGTGTTCCGAAATGGGTCGGAAGGCAATTCAGAATGCAACCATGGCTGGGACTAAGGGGGGTAGGGGAGGCATTGCCTCCCTAGATTTTCATTGTGCCCCCCTTGTCGGATGACGAAACAACCAATGTGGACAACTTCAAGTGTAATGACACAGACATTTGAAGTAAACTATCGCCCCTCGAGTACTGAAATTGCTTACTCGACAGTAACACAAGAACACACGTTAAATAATGGGACCGTGTACTTGCAATGCATTGGCCAAGCTTTTGTATATGAATTCATAAAGCATGTTTCTGCCCTTAAACTCATGAAGGTCAGGCTTACATCAAGTGTTTCTTGAGATATCTGAGAGAGAGAGACAGACAGAGAGAGAGAGAGAGAGAGAGAGAGAGAGAGAGAGAGAGTCTGTGTGCATTAGAGAATGAGAAATGCATGCAGAGTTTATTCTGAATTATGATTGGCTGAGGTGATATGAGCTAGTTGCTATGGGAATAAATACTTAGTAAACCCACGGAGAAGACAGCAGCTCACTTTTCTACCACTGTTTAAAACACTCAGAGAACATCAAAATAACAATCAAATACAAACACACTCACACTGGAACTGTAATACTGGATTCATGAAATACAGGACACTTGGATCACGGATATTGTGCAACGGATCCTTTCATATTCGGTTTGGAACGTGGAAGTAAACTATAGCGGTGAAAACTTCTATAGTGGTGAATGGAAGACCACCCAAAATATTATTTTTGCTTTCCCTTTTGCTCCATCAGCAAAAGGAAAAATCCACCACACTTTTCCACGACTTTCCAAAAGAGAACATATAATTAAAGATTAATTACGAGTCAGAAGAGGGAAAGAGGTCAAATTTACTGTCACTCCCTCAACAGCTGTATTAGAAACCACATTTAAATGAATGCCAGGGTAATATACTGTAACTTAAAGAATAATGTTATAAATTTACACTAGATCATTTCAAGATAGATATAGATACGGACGGACAGACAGACAGACAGACAGACAGAATGACTGACAGATATAGAGAAAGAATGATAGACAGATTGAACAAACAACCGACCTACAGACAGACAGACAGAATGACCGACCAACAGACAGACAGACAAAACGAAGGACCGACTGACAGAATGACCGACCAACAGACAGACAGACAGACAGACAGAAGGACTGACTGACAGACAGACAGAATGACCGACCAACAGACAGAGCAAAAAAACAAAGGACCAACTGACAGACAGACAGACAGAGAGAAGGACCGACCGACAGACAGACAGAATGACCGACCAACAGACAGAGCAAAAAAACGAAGGACCAACTGACAGACAGACAGACAGAAGGACCGACCGACAGACAGACAGACAGAAGGACTGACCGACAGACAGACAGACAGACAGACAGAAGGACCGACAGACAGAAAGACAGACAGAAGGACCGACCGACAGACAGACAGAAGGACCGACCGACAGACAGACAGAAGGACCGACCGACAGACAGACAGAAGGACCGACCGACAGACAGACAGACCGACCAACAGACAGAGCAAAAAAACGAAGGACCAACTGACAGACAGACAGAATGACCGACAGAATGACCGACCAACAGACAGAGCAACAAAACGAAGGACTTACTGACAGGCAGACAGAATGACAGACAGAATGACCGACCAACAGACAGAGCAACAAAACGAAGGACCAACTGACAGACAGACAGACAAAAGGACTGACCGACAGACAGAATGACCGACCAACAGACAGAGCGACAAAACGAAGGACCAACTGACAGACAGACAGACAGGACCGACCAACAGAGCCACAAAACGAAGGACCAACTGACAGACAGAAGGACCGACCGACAGACAGACAGACAGAATGAAGGACCGACCGACAGACAGACAGAAGGACCGACAGACAGACCGACCGACCAACAGACAGAGCGACAAAACGAAGGACCGACTGACAGACAGACAGAATGACCGACCAACAGACAGAGCGACAAAATGAAGGACCGACCGACAGACAGACAGACAGAATGACCGACAATCAGACAGAGCAACAAAACGAAGGACTGACAGACAGACAGACAGACAGAAGGACCGACAGACAGACTGACTGACTGTAAACTGGTTTGGTTGGGGTGATGGAGGAGTCAGGAGACAATGAGGCAGGTTCAAGGTTAGTACTGTTTATTAGCACTTCTTTTCACACACGACGGTAACCGTCGTACAATTATGTTTGTATCTCAGTACAGGGCACAGGTTGCCACTCTGGCTGTCGTGCTTGACGGACACACTCTCTCTCCCGCTCTCGACATTTGGCGTCCCTTAAATGTCTCTCTCCGTATCACTATAACAAGACACAGGTGTTAGAGGTAATTACAAACCAGGTGACAAGCCTTACCGCTCTCTCTCTCCCGCAGACCGACACATGACCACGCCCCCCATGCCACACCGACCAACAGACAGAGCGACAAAACGAAGGACCGACCAACAGACAGACAGACAGACAGAATGACCGACCAACAGACAGAGCGACAAAACGAAGGACTGACTGACAGAGAGACAGAATGACCGACCGAACGATAGATATTATTTATAGACAGATTGATGGATATGTTCATTATATAAAGGACCTTCTAACTACATTAGGTAAATATACATTTTACAAATAATTTTCTATTATTAGTAGGCCTGTTACGATAATTAAATAATCGTCTGATCGTGGTTATTTGAGATAACCACAATTATTATGCACTTCAAATTCCATTCATATTTTAATGCCCAAATAAGGGAATTTTGAGCAAAAATATATATATATATATATATATATACACACACACACACACACACACACACACACACACACACACACACACACGTCATCAACATGTAATTACTGTAACTTAAAGAATAATGTTATAAATTTACACTAGATCATTTCAAGACAGATATAGATACGGACGGACAGACAGACAGACAGACAGAATGGTGTGTCATTCAGTTGAACACTGAGGCGCACCGTGGAGGTCACACAGAGCCAGTGGCCACCATGGACCGAAGCCTGGCCACCCTAAAATTTACCAAAAATAAAGTTGACCAAAAAGAGAGACATATAAAGTATTTAGAAATAATTTCATATTTAAAACAGAATTTTTTGATGTCATTCATAAGTTTTTAAAGCCTTCAAAGGAAATCATGTATTCCTATTTGATTAATATATTTGAATTTAAATATGTAAAATTGACATCTTATAGTTTATGAAGCACACATGCAGCTTACACAATTATGTGTTTGACAACTAATCGTCAGCCAAATTTCATAATCGCGACAACCCTAATTATTTGTTTTTCTTGATTTTGATCACATTTTAGTTTTTTGAAAATGTACAAATGCATTAATTCCATCAATAAATAGGATGTCTTGTAATTGCATACGGTATATAATTATTAATAATTAACAAACCCTCCCCCCCATTCAACAACTTTGGGGGCATGTTGAAGCGGGTTTCGCCCAGGGAGCCAATCAAGCTAGAACCTCTACTGGCTACCAGACATACACATTGTGTGAATATGTGTCTGAACACATATAAATGGCTCACAACTTATTATATAATGAGGTTTTGAGAAGACTGCAAAAGGCTTCTGTTAATACACAAATGCCTTTGGAAAATAGTTGAGTTCTTGCACGGCTCAGTCCTTATGAAAATAATAAGATGAAAACATTTTAGCAGTAAGAATAATTAATATGTGATATGCGTTCAAGCCGAGAGCTTGTAACTGCTGAAGCGCTCTTCACTGAAAGTTCACGTCCGACCCGTCGAGTCCGTCTGCTGTTGTGTCAGTTGTTAAAAAGGTCACTGACAGGCCGTTTGTTTTACTCCCGGAACTTTTGGAAATGAACAGCCGTGTTCAGCAGATGGTGCTGCAAAAAATAAAAAAAAATACATATCTCCAAGCCTGACAGCTGCACTGCTGTTTTTGTTGAATCTAATGCTCCATGGATTGCCTAAAGGGGTTGTTGTATTCTATACATTCTACGCTTTTGTAGCATTCTATTCGTTCCCTGATGGCCACTTATATTGTCAGTCAAGGTTTTTGCACCAAAAGAAGATAAGACCTTTTTTTCACCCTCTTTCTTAGGGTGTGTTCACGCTTGTAGTTCGGTTCTCTTGGTCCGGACCAAAAATAGAAATGATACATTTAATCCTGGTTCGTTTAGCGTTCACACTGGCATTTTTAACACTGAACCTAACGATACAAAACCAAAGGCATCAGGGAAAAGTCAAAGGACAGCTTTTATGACAGGGAGTGATGGTGGCGTAGTGGGCTAAAGCACATAACTGTTAATCAGAAGGTTGCTGGTTCGATCCCCACAGCCACCACCATTGTGTCCTTGAGTAAGACACTTAACTCCAGGTTGCTCCGGGGGGATTGTCCCTGTAATAAGTGCACTGTAAGTCGCTTTGGATAAAAGTGTCTGCCAAATGCATAAATGTAAATGTAAATGTAAATGTATATTTTTTGACGGAACTTAGCGAACATCCAAAACAATGCAGGCGAAATGAGCTCGTTGGATGTGTAGATGTACAGTATATATGGTGGTATTTTTACCAGCTGAGAACAAACTAAGAGTTAATCAAATGTGTAAAGGAGTCAAAACAAATCCAGGAATTCCTCCATTGCACACACAAATGAAGATGTGCTGCAAGGACAGCAGACGGCCGGTTCTGATGCCCGTCCCGAACTGTAATGGGAAATGGTATGATGAGAGCAATCAGGTATGCATGAGGTCAGTATTAGGGAAATTACTTCCTGTTTTTGGTCCATGTTGCGTTCAAATATCAATCGAATCGTCCCAGAGTTTGTTTGGAAGCGGACCGAGACCCACTTTTCAGGCGTTCCCGGTCCGCTTGTTTGGTGCACACAAGGTTCGTGTGACAGTGTTCACACTTGTTCAAATGAACCGCACTAACAGAGCAATCGCACCAGAGTTCGTTTGAATCGAACCAAACCTGCCAAGTGTGAACACACCCTTAGAGGTCAACCAACAGTGGATTTTGCTGATACCCATAACTAAGGCGGTGGAAAATGTGATAACCGATTAACAGGCAGATAGATTTATGAATGTATAAAAGTTTGTTTTGTCTTTTCTTACTATGATGGGCACAGTACCAAAAGTCCAAAATGAATAAAATATCAGATGCAGTTTACCGTTCAACCAAAACACCAATAATAACCAGAAAAAAAGTGAGACGATTTGGTGCATAATGCGGGACTTTTAACTATAAGCCTGAAACACAACAGGGACTCTTTGAAATGATCTATAGTTCATTTATTTTCACGTCCTCAATTTAGAACACTTGATTATATCATCAGAATAACCAAATATGCATTGAAGTGAGGATAAAAATATGGATAAATATTGTCAGTGATGCAATACAGCAAATCTCCACAAAGTGTGAGTGATTGTTTTTATTCCAGCTCCAGATGCCGCTGTTATACTGTAGATCCAAGCCGTTCTAGCTGTGGAGTCCTCCAGCGCCAACCAGAGAATCACGGAGGAATAAAAACAAACAATGGCGGAGAACAAGTCTCAGTTGCCTCCGCTTCTGAGACCGTCAATCGGCGCATCTTATCACATGACTCGTTGTGCATGACACCGCGGAGACTCACAGCATGTGGAGGCTCATGCTACTCTCCATGATCCACACACAACTCACCACACGCCCCATTGAGAGCGAGAACCACTAATCACCACCACGAGCAGGTTAACCCATGTGACTCTAGCCTCCCTAGCAACCGGGCCAATTTGGTTGCTTAGGAGACCTGACTGGAGTCACTCAGCACATCCATGGAGTGGTGGTGGCGTAGTGGCTAAAGCGCAGGGCTGTTAATCAGAAGGTCACAGGTTCTAACCCCACAGCCACCACCATTGTGTCCTTGAGTAAGGCACTTAACTCCAGGTTGCTCCAGGGGGATTGTCCCTGTAATAAGTGCACTGTAAGTCGCTTTGGATAAAAGCGTCTACCAAATGCATAAATGTAAATGTAAATCCATGGATTCAAACTCGCAACTCCAGGGGTGGTAGTCAGCATCAATACTGGCTGAGCTGCCCAGGCCCCTCCTTGACGTATTTTCAAGTAAAAGAGAATATGCAAAGAGATTTTTGTTTAAGTCATAAACACAAAGTCAACTCATGTCAGAATTTTCATTTTTGGGTGAACTATTCCTTTAAATGAACTTCAATGCTTCAGTGGCTCTTATATAGAGAAACATTTACAGTAACATCACATATATACTAATGATAAAACTCTTTCATTGCCGCCTCAACACGATTTATGCAAATATGATTAACGTCAATGAAACAGCAAAGAACATGTCAAAGATCTGTACTAACACACACAAAGTCTCGGTGCATGGGGTGCCCCTGGCAAAAAGTGTTTAGGGGAAAATCCTCTAGTAAAAGATGCCATCAGTCAAAGTGGCTGCAATGACATCTGCTTCGTCCTGACCATCTGCTATCCACACACACACACACACATTCATAATCTGCCCAAGATGTTTGAGCTGTACACCGTATTGACAGACACTTCATTAAACATGATCTTGCTGCAATACATGCCAATCAAACAGCACTAAAGCAAACGCCTTGTGCAAATTTATGCATCTGATTGCATTTCTACCTTAATGACTACTTCACAGACAAATGTACATTCTGTCATTATTTACTCACCCTCAGGTTGTTTCAAACCTGTTTAACTTTCTTTCACCCGTGGAACACAAAATGAGACTTTTGCATCAAGTTTGCAGTGCTCTTTTCCATACAACGAATACATACAGTGACCAAGGGCACTATTAAAGTATCCATACAACTTGTGAGCTAAATTTTAGTGGTTATTCACTGAAAACCTTCACTTCCACCATGGCTTGGAAATCTCACACACACTTCCATGTATTCAATGATTGCTGAGGCGTGCAAGCACGTTACCTGCGTTCTCTGTGAGGAATCGGCTGCTGCTGTTGTTGCCGCGTGATGAAAGTCGTTCCCCACACCGGACTGCTGTGGCTGGTTCTGAGCCAACCCATCGGAGCGGCCGGCGGGAACGGAACGGTACCAAACCCGTGATCCGATTCTCTGTCCGTGGTCAAAGACGATGCCGAACTCCCCATTGCCACGACAACAAGCAATTTTTAAAAACACACACACCCTCCGTCCCTTTCTCAGTTTCGTGGCTCAAACATTTCGTCTGGTCAAAAAAAGATTTCAAAGTCGTAACTGGCGTGTTTTAGAAGGTGACCGACAGGAAGTCTGTTTGATTGGCGTGTGCAATGAAGTCTGTGTGCTGTGCCATGGGCCCTTCAGCTCGACTTCACACCTGTCTGTCTGCGCTTCAGGTAACCTTTAACCTGCTGTAATCTCACCTGAGAGAGAGAGGATGACACTTCAGTGGCAGTAAAACACATTGCTGAACCACTAGAGACAAAAATATACAGTTGACAAGTTTACAGGATGCATCTCAGTGCAGTCTTTCGCTTTCCGTCTTTTGTTTATATGCATATATGAGTCACAGTGCAGAGACTCTAATCATGTTCCCAGCCTTTCTGTCTCTCTCACTCATCTTTCTGCAGCTGTCACTGGGATTATGATGCGTCACATTTCATCCAGGCTGCAGCAGCAAATTTTCCTTTCATCAGAGAATTACCATCACCGTCCGATAGAACAAGCGTGTGAAAGTTCAATGCGAGTCTGTTTGTGTGCATGCATGTGTATTGGTGTACGTCTGAATGCGTTTCGGCCAATTTTTTTAAATGTCCTCACAAATATAGGCCTAATGCAATTAATCGAGATTACAGCTGCCACAACAAACTAATCATGAAAAGTGTCAATTACAGCAGTCCATGTTAGGTTCTCACATAGCAACAAAATGATCATTTTAACCAATTAATGCATGTCATCCATGTATCATTTATTCTAATGAGTGCCAATGTGAACTTGACCATTTAGGCAAATAGTCTTGATTTACTGACGTATAAAATATCAATAAAGTGCAGTTCATCCAATGGACCAATGCAGATGATCCACCCAAAATAAGATATTTGCAATGCAATTATAATAATAATCAACAACTATGATTTTGGTTATAATCGTGCAGCCCTCACTGTAAAAAATCTATTTTGTGAGGACATTTTCAGAGATTATAACTAGTAAAAAAATATCAATAAATAGCCAAATAAATTTCTAAATAAAAATCTATAAATGCAAAAAGGTTTTATAAGAGCCAAGTTTTAGGGACACAACAACATACAATTTTTGGTCAATGCCGTTAACCAATAATAATTAAATCAACAGCCAATATCATTGTTTATAAAAATGAATCCATACTGATAGGCCAACATTTGCAAGAAAAAAAATTGCTTTGATGCTTAATTGTGCAATTTATAAAATTAAATCAGGCACCGGAAATCTATTTTAATGAAGATAACTGTAGTGCTTTGTAAAAAAACAACAAAAAAAAACAAATAGCACCTTAACTGCTTCCAATATTGGCCCAATGGTAAATAAAACCCTAATATAGATCAATACCAATATGGTCAAACAGTAAAATATACTAATGTCCTTAAACACAATCCTGCAAGTGTGCATGCATGCGTGCATGTGTGTCTCCAGAGGTAGTCCAGTCTCAAGTGGACTCATATAACACAGAAGGTGCTGCAGTAATTCTCCTCCTGATTGTACTGATCCATCTCATCAGAAGCTCGTGCAGATGTTTATAATGTGACGGCACTGGGTCATTGCGTCTCTACAGAGAGTATCAAGTTTGACACTCAGATCGTGACTATGAATATTTAACGGCACACACAGAGAGGCTGCGGTGAGGTGCAGTGGTCCTGGGCCCGGTGAGGACACAAGCGCTTCGGTTCCGCCGTTTCCCCCCCCCGTTCAATCCTGTTGTGATGCGTGTTTTAACACCGGTCCCGGGGCAAAAGCATCCGTAAGTATGAGATCGACCGATCTCTGTTGATGAAAAGCTCCGGTCCAGATGCTGAGCGCCGGCGTTATTCTTCGGTCACTCATAATTCCGCTGGACCGGATGATGCTGCTGCTGCGCTCCGGTGAAGATCAGCCCGAACTCCAGCGGTGTTCGCGTGCGTCTCTTCACAGGGCTCGCGAGGACAGCGTGCATGCGTCAAAATGCGCAGATGTGCACGCATATGTTGCAGTTGTTTTGTATAATGTTAATCGGTTCTTCGTCAGCCTGTTTCTCTCTCCAGCACGCGCAAATTCGCGAGGACTACTGCGAGTCAGCATCGCGCATGCGCAGATTTACAGCTCAGCCTCTGCTTAAGAATCTGAAAGAAGTCAATTGTTTTTCTCTATAGCAGGCTCATAATGCAAGTTGTACGGGACCCATTTTACCCCAAAATAGTTGTAGAAATAATAATAATGACAACAACAAATGTATATTATATAAATGTAACAACACACACACACACACACACACACACACACACACACATATATATACATTACATATATATACATACACACACATATAGATATTCCCAACATAGATGGGAACACCTTCAATACCATTTAAAAAGCATCCTGGGGTGATACCTCAAGAAGTTGGTTAAGAAAATGTCAAAAGTACATGTCTGCAAATTCAAGCCAAAGGGGAACTACTATTAAGATGCTAAAATATAACATAGTTTTGATTTATTTTGGGTTTTGTTTAGTCACAATATAATTCTCATATTTCCATTAACTATGTTATTCCATAGTTTTGATGACTTTACTATTATTCTAAAATGTTGAAAAAAATTATAATAAAGAGTGTTTCAAAACTATATATATACACATATACTTTATAAACCGGCAGCCAAAAGTTTGGAATAATGTACAGATTTTGCTCTTATGGAAAGAAATTGGCACTTTCATTCACCAAAGTGGCATTCAATGATCACAATGCATAGTCAGGACATTAATAACATGAATAATTACTATTACAATTTGAAAACATTTCTTAAACTACTTCAGAGTTCTCATCAAATAAATCCTTGACACAATGACAGCTTTGCAGATCCTTGTTATTCTAGCGGTCAGTTTGTCCAGATACTCCGTTGACCTTTCACCCCACACTTCCTGTAGCACCTGCTATAGATGTGTCTGTCTTGTCAATGTATATACACACACACAATGATGAGCCACAACATTAAAACCACCTCCCTAATATTGTGTAACTCCCCCTCGTGCAGCCAAAACAGCACCAACCCTCATCTCAGAATATTCTTCTGATAGTCTTCTCGCCACAATTGTACAGAGTGGTTATCTGAGTTACAGTAGACTTTATCAGTTCAAACCAGTCTGGCCATTCTCTGTTGATCTCTCTCATCAACGAGACATTTCCGTCCACAGAACTGTCGCTCACTGGATGTTTTTTTGCTTGTTTTTGACACCAGGATATCAACAGTTATAGAAATACTCAAAGCAGCCCGTCTGGCACCAACAATCATGCCACGGCAGGGGCGTAGCAGTCATCTTAAAAGTGGGGGGGGACACAGCTGTGAGTAGGTGGCTTGTACAGACCAAACACTTACAGTGCAATATTAATATGTTATAGTATATATTAATATACAAGTATGATATAAATATTATATTAACATATATGTATTATTCATGCTTAATATTTGTAGTATTTTAAAGATTCTAGTATTGCAAAATATCGCTAAATTAGCTGCAAAAATAAAGGGCATCTTGTGGAGCACTTGCTTCTATATATATTTTTTTTTTCTTATTGTGTATTTCTATATATACTTATATTGTATATACACTTTATATTTTTTTTTGTCTATTTTTGTAATTATCTCTGTCTTGGTGTTGTATTGTTTGTGCACTGGGAGTTTTTCACCAAGACAAATTCCTTGAATGTGTGGCATACTTGGCATCTGATATGTTTTATTATTATTATAATTTTATTGTAAGATGCAACAGGTGCCAGACACGTTCTTAACAGGCTATTAATGTGAATATATCATTTAAAAAATCTGTGTGGTTTGATTACTGCAGTGGAAGATGAATCTGATGCATTTCACTCTCTATTGTGTACATATAAAAGTGCTGAATGACAATAAATTGAATCTTGAGCCTTATTTGTACATTTCTAGAGATCTCTGTATGGACAAAGGACACTTCTTCTGTAGAAGCAACCAACAACATAATGGCACTGTGGTGGTGAATGATCTACATTGATAATCTTAAAGTAGCTGGTTTGAACCGGAAAGCATGAACTAGAGATAAGTCAGAACGGCACTTAAGGACTGCCACTGCAATAAATGTACTGCAATTCACTTTGGATGCAAGAACATATGGTGAATAATTAATATCTAACATTTCCAAACAGACTGTTCTATAAGCCTCACATCTAATGATTTCAACAACATAACTCAGTCTCTTCTCCCCATTATCTGCTAAGACGAGACAGTGTGTGATACAAAAGTGTGCATTAAACAATACAGACACCGAAGAGCCACAACAAAGATCTTACAAAACACAAACTGCAGAATTCAGACAAAAATATTGTCGCCAAAACAGCATTTGTTCCCACTTGTGTAGTGACAGTGGTGAGGGGCAGTGGTGCCTCAGTGGTTGAGGCTCTGGGTTACTGACCAGAAGGTTGGGGGTTCAATCCCCAGCACCGCCAAGATGCCACTGTTGGGCCCTTGAGCAAGGCCCTATCTGCTCCAGGGGCACCGTATCATGGCTGACCCTGCACTCTGAACTCAGCATAGCTGGGATATGTGAAAACAAACGAATGAAAGTTTTTGAATTCGGGATGCAAACATGTGCTAGACGTATGCTTCGAGGGAGGGAATGAGGGAAAGCGTTATATAAAGGGATGTTAGAAACTAAATTCAAAATTTTCACTTAAATATGACTAAAATTCTAGTTATTTTCACGTTTTAAAAACTTTATTTCAGGTAGGGGAAAAATAGTTTTTTGTGTCTGCCTTTATTCTATGCAAGCATGCACCAGATACACGTCTCGTCTTGCGTGGGAGTGCAGCGCTTTTTTTTAGTGATACTGTGTCCATTTAAAAGGAAATTCAACCTTTAAAAAGCGTCTCGGAATTGTTGCACTGCATCTGTTTTAGCACAAGAATGCTTGGCGCATATCTAAAATTCAAATGCATGATTTAGCATTCAAATGTGCATTTTTATCTTAACATCAATGTATATTTGAATTTTTAATTTGACAGCCTTAAGGCCTTTGCACATCAAAAGCGACGCAATAATGCTAAACGAATCCCAGGAGAATGGCCCTTTACAATGGGTGGTGCTAATCGACGTAGATAGTGCAGAGCACCTTACACAGTCTGAGGGGTGATTAGAAAGAATCGAGTGTAAAAAATAATATAATAATTAAAACATGTTATCAGTTGGAGCCATATAGATTATATGCCACTGCCTATAACTACCTGTGCTTAAAATCAGTGCGTAATGCACACTCATGACTGTTAAAGCATTTGGATCTTGTTGCATGTACATCTCTCTATTTGCTAAAAACCCGAATTAAATTTGATGACATCTAAATGCTCCAAGAGTCTATGTAATCCACATATAACACACAAATCACAACCAATATCAGACTTTAAGTCTTTTATCAGCACTTTGAAACACAGACATATACACAGCGCACTGCAAATCACAGCAATAGTATTAAACAAAATCAGCACAATCACCATATAAACAAAACAAAACAAAAAACCTTGTTTTGTTGGCACGTGGATGTTCGATCCAGCAGTGGCGGAGCTATGGGGTGGCCATGGACCCCATTGGCCACCCCACTCACAGTTGCTGTTTTAGTAATTTTTTGGGGTTATTTATTGGCACAATTTAGTTCTTTAAAAGGTGAAATCATCTCTGTACAAACTTAACATGTGCGCAAGATAAAATAAAATTCATTGCATCTGCTGTATCATCTCTGTATTGGAAAGGACAGAAATATGTTTCCAGATGAGAAAGCCTACAGAGTCCCACCGTGTGTCACAGTTCGGATGCATTATTAAATATTATTAATTCAAAATTCAAATATAAAATGTCCCAGAAAAATGAAAGTGGGGCAGTGATAAATGTCATAGGAAGAAAGATTATCAATGCATGCAGTTGGAAGGCTTTATTGGTTCCTGAAGTGCCAACTATTTCGTTCAAAAGAACACACACAAGGTGAAATAGGACAGTAAGTGTGTGGGCGAGTCCGACACAGGAAGTACCTCAGTTAATATCACATCTCACAAAACCGGTCTGACAAGATCTTACGCACGCACATACAACAGCAACAGATACTTCTGATGTATCAACTTATAGAAACCATAAGAGAGTCTATTATGTTCACACTGACAAAGAGCAACACAAACACCCACACACACACACACACACACACACACACACACATTTGACTGAGGCATGTGACAAACGCAGACTCAGAAATTCATGAGAAAATGTGTCACTGCTCACACACCCTTAAGCTCAACTGGTCGAGCTTGGTGCTAACAATGCTTAGATGACGGGTTCAACTACCGGGAAATGCCGAATCTATTAAATTACTAAATTAATTTGACTAACCATTACACAATTAAAAAGCAGGAAATTGTGTTATGAATTCAAAATGCGTAAATCATAAAAAAGGCAAACATACTTGATTGATTAGACCCACAAGACATAAAAATAAATAAATAATAATAAAAAATAAATAAATAAAAGAGTAAAAAACGAAACACATCATTTTTCATATTTTTATGAAAAGGTACATTTTATTCAAGTCAACTGGTGATAACTTTTCTTGTTTTTTTTTGGGTTGTTTTTTTAAACGAAAGATTCAAGGGATAGTTCGCCCAAAAATGAAAATGCCATCATCATTTACTCACCCTCATGCAATGCAGGATGTGTGTGACTTACTTTCTTCCGCGGAACACAAATGAAGATTTTTAGAATAATTTCTCATCTCTGTAGGTCCATACAATGCACGTAAATGGTGACCAGAAATTTGAAGCTCCAAAAAGCCCACAAATCAGCATTAAAATAATCCATAACACCCCAGTGGTTTAACCCATGTCTTCCGAAGTGATATGAGCGGTGTGGGTGAGAAACAGATCAGTATGAAGTCCTTTTTCACTATAAATTCTCCTTCCTGCCCAGTAGGTGGTGATATGCAAGAAGAATGTGAATCACCAAAATCAAAAAGTAGAACTCTGAAGAGAACTTTGAGGTTTGTGGACTTAAACATTTATCTGTTTCTCACCCACACCTATCACATATCTTCAGAAGACACTTCATAAGACATGGATTAAACCACTGAAGTTTTATGGATTACTTTTAAGCTCCCTTTATGTGCTTTTCGGAGCTTCAAAGTTCTGGCTACCATTCATTGTATTGTATGGGCCTACAGAGCTGAGATATTCTTCTAAAAATCACACACAAAGTCATACGCATCTAGGATGGCATGAGGGTGAATAAATGATGACAGAATTTCCACTTTTGATTGAACTACTCCTTTAAGTCATTTCTCATTTTGATCACCTCAGACAACCTTAGTCAATAACCCAAGTCGCTTTGGATAAATGCGTCTGCCAAATGCAATAACGCATCTCAATCTCAATGAGGACATAACATTCTCATAACAAGAATTCTATTGTTTTGATCTAAAGCTAAATATAAATACCACAGACTTACCTAAACCATAACGTAAATAGCACATTTGGCTTTTTGCTACCTATGAAATATTGTTTTTTCAACTGAGGATTTCCCTGATGTTCCCAAAGAGAGGTTTTGCCTCATTACGGCTAATTTTGGGGAACAATTTTGACTCTGTAGCAAAGTAAGCCCTCATCCACCCCCACAAATACACACAGACTTAACACCTGTTACACTGTAAATTCAGAGCCAACAGTCCCATAAGAGACAGACAGATCAGCTCCTTCCAGCACGATAGACAGACACTGACAGACAGACAGACAGACAGAGAGACAGACAGAGAACTGAACAATGTATTGAAAATACTTCCATTGCCTTACTCTTGCCAAACAAAATCTTCATTGAACATGAACTGATAGAAAAAATAAATAATTGACTTTATAGGGAGAGCATATACAGAGAGAAGACAGAATAAAGAATCGGTTATTGATCAGTGGTGTTTCTGCTAATCACATAACCAAAAACTGATTTCCCCTTCCCCTAAACCTTATCTTAACACAGACCTGTTGACATGATTCGATTTGAAGCTTCATGAGCACAAGGACACCCTTCACATGCCCTCATAAGACAGTTTGGGACATATTTCACTATATTCGAGAGAACATTTTCACAAATCAGTTTTGAATGAAACTCCCACATCTCAAGATGTACTTCCTACTTCAGAAGCATCGATCCAGACAATAAAGCAGACCTTTAAACCACAAATAAACTCGAATTTAGAACGTTCCAACCTTCCACAGCGACAATGACAGAATGTTACAATGTATCACCTCGCGAGGCAACTTTAAAAGAAGGATACAATGTTACATTTGATGTCCGCGTCGCTCAAGCAAGAAGGCATTTAAAGAGACAGATGCGGCGAAACAGATCTAGATCAAATAACCTCAACTTGACAAATGATGTTTTCTTATGATATTATGATCCATTTGAATCTTTAAGAAAAAAACGATCGATCTTACTAGCGAAGCACGGGCAGATGTTTGGATGGACCGATCTCCTCTTTCTTGATTTGCCCTGTAACTTTAGCGTCTGTGATCCAAAATATGCAATTTCTTCCCAAATGTCTTCCAAATATAGTTCATATAAATGCGTCTTCACCATCCATATGCGGTGTTTTCCGGCGATCCATGCTGGTGTGTAGATGAGTCGCTGTGTGACTCCGGTTGTTCGGATCTACTGCATTAATCTCGCAGGGTTCCTCAAGATCCTCTATGGAAATAATCGCTGAGAAAACGATTGCAGCGGAGTCGACGTAAATCCACACACGAACAGGGCGTTGAGATGGGACTGCTTGCGTAACTCTCTTTCGGAATACGGATTTCTAAAACCCGTTTCCCAAAATGCCTTTTGTGTGTTGGAGAGATTAAAAACGCAAACTGAGTCTTCCTCCAGGGGGCGCTCGGCGGCTCAAATAGCAAAATTATTTCATGCTTTATTGGAGACATTTTGATTATATAAAGTATAATCATGTCCACGTGTTAATTCTAAATATGTGTGTCTCTTATAATAAATGAAGATAGGAAAAATTCATTTCTATAAAATTATTTTTTTTACATCCCAGTTCGTTAACCAAGAACGACAGTGATTGGTCCGTTCAGACCAGCGCTGAGAAAAGTAAAAGGCACCACGTGATAAGCCTTCTCAAGACCGCTGCTTCATCATCGACCTGAAGATTACAGTAAATTACAGCTGAAAAATGACACCGGGAAACTATAATTGCCATTCGAATGAAAACACACAGCGAAGACTTGTTCAGGGATGGTTCCCCCAAAAATGTAAATACTCTCATCATTTACTCACTCTTTTTGAGTTATTTTTAAATATAAATTATCCTCTCTGCCCAGTAGGTGGTGATATGCACGAAGAAAGCAAATCACCAAAAAAAAAAAAAAAAAAAAAAGAAGAATGTGAAAGTGAAAATGAAGATTTATGGTAAAAAGTGACTTAAATATTTTGCTGTTTCTCAGCCACACCTATCATATCTCTTCAGAAGACATGGATTAAACCACTGGAAGGTTATGGGTTATTTGTATGCTGCCTTTATGTGCTTTTTGGACCTTCCAATCTCTGGCCACCATTCACTTGCATTGTATGGATCTACAGAGCTGAAATATTCTTGATAAAATCTTCATTTGTGTTCTGGTGAAGAAAGTAAGTCATACACATCTGGGATGGCATGAAGGTAAATGATGAATTACATTTTTGGATGAGCTGTCCCTTTAAGACATTTCAAATTTGTATCATCTCCAATAACCTTCTCTGTCAATGACCCAAGTC